>NW_004955441.1:8613940-8669400 GCF_000276665.1 Chinchilla lanigera | reverse complement strand
GGTAGGTATGCTATATGGGCTAGAATGTGGTTTATTTTAGAGAAAGACCCATGTGCAGCTGAGAAAAATGTTGTATTCTGATGTTGTTGGGTGGAACATTCTGTATACATCTACTAAGACCATTTGTTCACAGCTTTGATTCAGATCTGTTATTTCCTTGCTGATTTTTTGTTCAGTTGACCTTTCTCTTGTGTCAAAGGGGTGTTGAGGTCCCCTGTTACAATAGTGTTATTAATTATATGTGTTTTCATGCCTGTTAAGATTTGTCTTATATAATTTGGAGCTCTGATATTTGGTGCATAGATGTTTAAGATTCCTATCTCATCCTCTTGCCTTTTTCCCCTCACATGTATAAGTAACCTTCTTTATCTCTTTTGATTGTTGTTGGTTTAAAGTTTACCTTGTCTGCAAACAGAATAGCTACACCTGCTTCTTTCTGGGTTCCTGTTGCATGGAAGATTGTTTTCCAACCTTTGACTTTTAGTCTATGGATATCCTTTTGAGTGAAATGTGTTTCCTGTGTACAGCATATTGTTGGATTTTGTTTTTTAATCCACTCTGCCAGTCTGTTACTTTTGACTTGAGAATTGAGGCCATTTACATTTATAGTTATAACTGATATGTGTTGATTTATCATTGTCATGTTATTTACTTGCGTTGGTTTCCTACTTTTTCTACCTGTTTACTTGCTTGCTGTTCTTGATGTTTCCTTTCTACTGTTCTTGAAATTGTGGTCAGCTTTTTCTCTGGCTAGAATATCTTTTAGTACTCTTTGTAATGCTGGTTTAACAATCATGAAGTTCTTCAGTTGTTCTTTTTCGTGGAAATATTTTATTTCTCCATTGAATTTGAGGGATAGTTTGGCAGGGTACATCAGTCTTGGTTGGAAGCTGTTTTGTCTCAGGACCTGTAAGACTTTGCTCCAAGCTCTTCTCGATTAGATGGTTTGTGCTGAGAAGTCTGCCATGATTCTGATGGGCTTTCCTTTATAGGTAATCTGTTCCTTTTCTCTAGCAGCTTTGAATATTCTGTTCTTTTGCTGGAGATCTGGGAACTTGACTATTATATGTCTTGGTGTAGTTTTATTTTGGTTGTGGTTGGTTGAAGTTCTATATGCCTCATTTGCCCATATATCAGGTTTTGTTTCCATATTTGGGAAATTTTCTGCTATTATTTCTGCAAATATTCTTTTTATGTCAGTTGTGTTGCCTCCTGGTATTTCATTGACTCCTATTAGTCGTATATTATTCCTCTTTGCTTCATCTTGCAGCTGTTGAATTGATTTTTCCTGGATCCTTGTTGATTTTACAAGATCCTTTCTTTCATGATCACTAGCTACCATGCTGTCTTCAAAGTCTGTAATTCTATCTTCAGCTTCATTCAAGCAGTTTTGACAGCTTTCAGTGAAAGCTTTGTTTTCCTGGAAGTCTCTTTGGATCTGGTTCATGTGTTCTAAGTCTTTTCTGTACTTTCCATTTAAGGCTTCTGTCCATTGCCTTTGTTCTTCTATTTTCTTATATGTTTCTTCTTCAGAAATTTTGAGCAGTTCTTTCATTATTATTGTCATTTCATTTTTTGCCTGAGAGATTATTTCTGATCTCATCTCTTCTATGGCCTTATGGAGTTGTTTCTTTACTTCCATTGCAATCATTTCAGGTATTTCAGGCATGTGTTTACCAAGTTCTCCTACGTTGATGTCTCCTGGACTTGTTCTGAGTGGGGCAGAGTTCTTGGATTGTGTCTTAGTTCTTTGTTTTGTCATGTTTGCTACCAGATGCAGAAATGGTGGCGGGGTCCTGGGTTGCCTGCTCTGCCTCCAGGAAGTAGATGGGAAATACCTGGTTCTCTCCACAAGTTTCAGCTGGGATTCATGGTGGTGGGAGCAGGTCACAGCCTACCCAGTTCTGCTTCTTAGTCAGTTCAGGATGTGTGCAGGAGCCAGACCCAGGCCATTCAAACAGCAATCACAGACTGCCCATGCCTGCAACCCCCTAGGGGGTCAGGACAGAAGTAAAGCATGGACTCAAACTGCAGAACCAGAAGCTCTTAGAGCACTCCCTCACTCGGCACAGGGCCTGTGCAGGGAGGGCCCACACACTAACCCCAATGAGAGCAGTCCCCAAAGCTTCTCTTTACACATCTTTAGGCTTTGCTACTGACTTTTATGTGACACTGGAGAAGCTGGACAGTCTTTGGTGCTCTTCTGCAGGATTTTCCTGCATGTAAAATGAAGCTGCCACTACTTGTTCCAAATTAAAGTGATTCATAAGAATCATACATGTAAAGACCTTGACAGGAACAGTGCTAACTCAGTTAAATCTATTGCAAGAATGAAGGTCATTGCTTACACCTATCTCCATGATAGCCGCCTGCCTTGTTTGCATATGTATGAAGCTCTCTATTACAGTACTTTATGTTACATCCAATCTTACAGGAAAAACCACGTGCTTCCTAAAGATTATAAAACAAAAAATATTTTGCAGGACTACTTTACAATAAAACCTGGTAAAAAAATGTGACTATTAAACCAGATCTTTATATCAAGAATGATTATTTAGAGAAAATGGTAATGATGGGAAAATACTTCTACATTTCTCAAATATGAGTTTTGTTTTTCTCTTCTCTCTCTCTCTCCCTCCCTCCCTCGCACCTTCCACCTCTTTTTTGGAGAAACTGTCAGTATGTCTGTTTATCTAGAGCATAAATTTTATTTTATTTTCAGTAGTAGCAATTTCAAATCAAGGAAAATCACCTTGTCCTGGGGAATGACTTGTGACATCCATTTATGTTTCATAAAAGTTGATTGTGGGCCGGATGTGGTGGCTCATTCCTGTAATCCCAGCACTCAGGAGGCTGAGGCAAGACCACTGTTACAAGTTCAAGGCCAGCCTGGGCTACAAAGTAAGTTCAAGGTCAGCCTGAACTGCATAGTGAGACCTTGTCTCAAAAAGACAAAAATAAAGTTGATTGTATAATTTAATTTTAGTATAGACACACTAGAAAAGAAAACAAAAATTAGAGTTCTGGATAATTCCATTCAGATATTTTCATTTATTATTTTGGTGATTATATTTCTATTTTTTGATGTCTGTTCTTAGTGTATGCATTCATGCAGTTGAATTACTAGTGTATGAATTACTAGAGTGTGAATTACTATTAGTATTGTATACTAATTCATGTAGTTGAGTCACTATAATATAGTATGAAATACTATAGTATTACTACAGTATAGAATTACTATAGTATAGTAGAATGTAGTATTCAACTACATTCATGTAGTTGAATTACTATAGTATGAATAACTATAGTATTACTATAGGTGAATTACTATAGTATGTAGTTGAATTACTATAGTATGAATTACTATAATATAGTTGAATTACTATAGTATTCCTATTTTTTAACCATAACCTTAACTTTTTCACTAGTTTTTCCCTTGCTGTTTCAGCATTTTTTTAATCTTCTTTTTAATGGCTGCATTATAATGCATCATATGGATGTTTCTCAGTTCTGAAGAATTCTTATTGTCTCATTTTCTTGAAACTCCAGGCTGACCAAATGTAGTTGTAAGCTTGGAGAGAGACCAAATTTTTTTTATCCTGAATCATAATTAATATAGTATCCTAGTGATAGTGATATATGTTTTTGTAAAAGACCCTCAAAAGTGTCTGTAGCAGAAAATTACTCATGAACAAAGAAACATGTTTTCTATTTTATCTCACAGAAATGTTTTATGTATAAAACATCAAGGGCTACATCAATGGAAAATGGTTTTGTTTTTAGTGCCAAGTTTTCATGGGTCTAGATTGCCTTCTTTACCACTTCATTTTTCTGCCATCATCTATAAGGTGCAGTATAGGAATTGAGAGGAGGCACTGCTGTGTGGCAGTTGCTCCAGCTGGCCATCACCATGGGTGGGCCTGTGAGGACCCTGTGTTATACCTAAAGGCAAAGAGGTGTCAAATCCAGAGTGATTGTACATTAGATTTCTCTACTTCAGATTACATGCACTTAGAGAAAATATCTGAAAGCATCTCCTCTGTTTTGTCTTTATTTATATTTAGGTTTCTCATATCACAGCAATGATACAATATTTAATCATCTGTGTCTAATTTATTTCACTTGGCATTATGATCTCAAGATGCATCCGTTTCTCTACAAACCAGTCAAGTTTATCCTTCCTTATAACAAGGAGGTAGACTTTGAAGAGACAGGAAGGGAATCTGGGGGTGAGAGGAGAGCTGAGAGCTGAGAGGGAAATTGGAAATAAAAATCATTAAGATGTACATGTCCCAGTTCCCCAAGAAGAATGTAACTGTTATGTATCAAAAATATGTTGAAATAAAAAGAAAAGATAGCAAAATATATAAACACAAAATTCAGAGACATATAAACGTGAAAGTTAATAACTAGAGGCTATGTATTATACATTTTCCCAAAAGAGAAATAAATATGTAAATTTAGATGTCATTTTGATTTTAACTAATACCATAGAATGGACACTGATACTGTGAAAACTGTTCTTTCTTGGCTGTCCATCAGCCATTTTACGTTCTTATGGCCAATTTATTGTAGCAGCAGTTTTCTCACTCCCAAATGATGAATCACGGTATTTGCCTAGGCCAGTAACACTGTCCTTATTCATCCTGTGCCAGATACCTGATTTCCTAGATGCTTGTAAAGAAGATAGCTGTGCTTTGTTGACATTATTAAGCTTGAATAAAGGCTTGTTGTTATAATAATTAAATGTCTTTATTGCTTAATCTTGTGTTCATCTGCCATTTAGTTTCTTATAATTAAAAAGATTCTTAAATTATATATAATATAAATACAAATCAGCTCAACAGGAACTGCATTTTCTTTGTTTTTAAATCCCTATCACCTAAAAGAATTCTTTCCATATGCTGGATACTGATATATGGTGAGTAAAATGGAATCTAAATACAGAGATATATATTTATATTTATTTAGTACTTGTACCACTTGGAGAAATTTGCTTAAACTGGACAATAAAGAAGCATAAATTATTAAGGAAACAAAAGAGATGTTGTTATGGTTTGTGTCTGGGTGTCCCCCCAAAGCCTCATGCGGCCATGGGGCAGGCTTTTAGAGTTTGATTGATTGTGGGTGTGAGAGCTACACCCCCCCTGGGGTGGATAGTTTGCATATGTAAGGGAAAGGAAGAGGGTGCTTCTGGCCATTTCCTCCCTTGTGTGTGTTTGTTGCTTTGGCTGTGTTCTGCCACCATGAGCTGTAGCCCTCTGCCATGTGCCACTCTGCCTTATAATCTGCCAAGTACGGACTGAAACCTCCACAAACTGTAAGCAAAATAAACCTTTCCTTCCTTAATTTTGGGCATCAGGTATTTTGTCCCAGCAACGAGAGAAAAGTAACCAAGACAGATGTTCTATTGCCTTCTCTGGTAATTGTCAAGCTTAAAAGTGTTCCCTAAAACTGCTGCAGCCAAAGTATAATGTCCTAACTGATACATTTCTTATACAAAAACACCCTGGGTTAGAAACAACTAAGATACAAACCAAACTTGACACACTGGATCATACTTTTAAATGAACAATAAAAGAAAGCATGAAGATTTCATCTATTTTATTTCCAAGTCATCTGTGAGCTCTACCACTATATTTGATTATGTAATATTCTCATTAAATACATTAATTGACAAGTTGTATGAACAACAAGGTAAAATGAGAACTCTTAATTACCACAGTAATTTTAGAAAGCATGTCTAGGGAATATTTGCATGCACTACTTAGAGATGAGGAAAACAATGGTCAAAATACCTGTTATTTGCTCAAGGTCATATTAGTGGTGAACATTAATTAGATCAGGAGCTGAAATGCAAATCTCCTCAGCCCCTTGGCTAACATTCTACACACGACCAAAGTAACATCTTGTTCACTTAAAAGTGTGATCCAGTACTTCACGATTGGTTTGTGCCTGAGTCATTTGTAGCCCACTGTGTTTTTCTATGAGACATGTATCAGTCAGGACCCTAGATTTTGACTTCAGCAGTTTTAAGTAACACGTTGAGCCTTGACAACTGCCAGAGAAGGCATTAGAGCATCTCTTGTGGTTTCTTTTTTGGGTGAGGAAGGTGTCTAGAATTTCTCAGTAGGCTTCCCTTCAAGTCTCACTGGGTAGTTAACTATAACATACCTGCTTCTAATCTGTGTAGTAGGAATGTGATTGATATTATTTCAGCACAAAATTATGGGGAATTGATCTTAATGACTAATATGTTGGTGTATGGATTGGTGTAACATCATGTGCTAATGATGTATTATGTATGTTTACCTGAGAAGTAGGTATGTCTTCCTCATTAAAAAAAAAACATATTGTGGTTCTTAAATCCATACTGAGACAAATTAAACTAAGCCAGCTATAGGAATATAATGAGGAGTTTGACTGCCATTTAAAGTTTACTTCTTTAGACTTTCTTTTCATTTTTAAGCATCATGCTACCATTTCCCTTGTCACTCTCACTGTTCCCACCACTTGAAAAAATCCTGGATTAACGATTAACAAAGCCAGGGTGATTCCTCCACTGGTGCCTACTGTCAGTTGGAATTTCAAATCAACTGAACTTTTGCCTATGTATGAAAAACCTTATTCTGATCCTAATTTTAACCACTACAGAGATATAAATCTTCGCCCTTCCCTGCTTTCTCTAGCTGTTTTTGGACCATCTAAGGAGACATGCTTTATTTTCTCCAAAAAAGCTCATTATGTAGAATCTCTTGGTTTGTGTGTGTGTATGTGTGTGTGTGTGTGTGTGTGTGTGTGTTATTACCATGTTAATATCTGAACCAAACCTTGCATGAAGATCTTTCTGTTTTTGTAGGTGACCACAAGAAGGATGGTAATTACCAAAAAAGATTTATGCCATACAAACATTTCAGGCTTAACTCCAGCTCTGCTGCCAACTACACCAGGCTTATAAGGAAACTATGAAATTCCTATTTATAAGGTGTGCTTTGAGCTGTATTCTGAAGTCCAATTTACTTGCCTCTTCAGTCTCTAATATTCTGACCCTACTGTGCTTACTGAAATTGCTCCAGTAGTAATTATCATGCACTAAGCTTTGTCTTTTGCTTCTATTGCTTTTGCAAATATCTCAACGAGAGTCTATATTTTAACTCCCAGGTGTTTATTTCTGAGCTTTTGAAATGTTTTCATTTGATCAAATAAGCCTAAACCATCTACAGTTCCGTGTTTCATGGAGTGGAAATACACAGAGAAATAAATAGAATAGGAAGGGAAAAATGTAAATGAAAGAGATCAGCTGTACTGTAAGATGAAAAACTTGCATACTTTATTACATTCTGAATAAATAAGGGTCAGAAATAACCTTGAAACTGGACACACTACTTCAGACTTTTGTTGACACAAAGTATGATTTAGGAAGTCTATCTCAAGGAGCTTATAGTTTAATAGAGTCAATTTAATAAATGATCATAGTATAGTGTAGTATAAGCCTTAATTTCTTGAATCACAAATGCTCTGGGACCATATTGGAAGGTTATCTAATCAGACCCTTAAATATCCAGCCATTCCTAATCTTTTTAGTCTCTTAACACCTACACTAGACTTTTGTTACACTGCACACCTTAGTATTTAATCATATTCTCTCCTTTAAGTTTTTCAATGTTGTTTCAGAAATAGTAGACGGAAAAAGTTTGTTCATTTGCTTTCCCCTGGGAAAGAATACTGTATTTTTAACTGCTAAATAATCCAGAGAAAACAGTGAAATTTGATGGCATTCATGTCTAGCTGAATTGCTTTGATCAGGAAAAGAAAAGAATTCATATTGTTCCTGAAAAACAGGGTAGAATGAGGGAGAAAAAGAACAGAAAATATAGGGGAGAAAAATGATAAACAGTGGAGATTCACATGACATGAAACAACCCCTCACTTTGCTTTGTCCCTGACATGGAATAACAGAGATAGCATTGGTACACAAAGCAGCCACTTGCCTTTGAAGCTACAGCCACCATTCAGTATTGCTAGTCCTCAAATAGAACATAAGCTTTCTTAAGTCAGGGGCTGTTTTGACTTTCCTTTGCATGATGTGGAGCAGAGAGGTTATCTAATTTTTAAAAACAAAGCCTGTCATTTCCAACAAATCAAAATTAATATCTGCGGCTGGAGCTGGATGCAGTAAAGATGACAGAGACAGAAGGGAAGAACATTTCTGGGAAAGGGTTTATATCCATTAAATAACCAGCCAGCTCTGAACAGTGCTCCTTGTGAAGGATTTCCATTGAAGCAGCAGCATAGCTTTTCTGCTTCCTTCCTGATATTCTGAATGACTTTGGACTGCAGACCCGCTGAATGTGATTAAACACCGTGAGTAACAGCATGCCTCGGGAGGACAGTGTGCGGTCGTCTGCGCCCCGTGGTTGGAGGGGTTGGCTCTGTGCCGCCTGTCAGAACGCATAACCTTATGGGCTGCAAAGGTCACAGCCATTTCCTGTGTGGATACAGCAAAGCTACTGAGTGAATTCTTGACCAGAAAATACCCTTTGTCAATACACCAGGGGAAAAATGAACCGTGTGCTATAATAGGATTTGCTTCCAATGACTTTGGGCTTTGGGGAGAAATGAATAATCAACTCTGACAAAACTGCAATGCAAAGAAGTTGCTATGATACTCAGTGTATTAACATTCCCTAATAAGATTTTAGTTTTTATATACCAAAAGCCCACTAAATTGCAATTGTTTTTTACAATTTTTGGTTATTTGTGCTCTCTGACATTTCCCATGGAAAACCCATAGGCAGCCATTTCCCTTATGTTGCCCGTTCCCTTTGCTTACCTGAAAAATTTAATTCAAGCTTCAACTATTATACTATTTCACCATTCTGCCTTTAGATTCACTTGACTCATCTACAAATTTGAGAAGCTGCTGCAAGCTAGGGGCTGGTGTCAACTTTACTGAATGTTTTGGCTTGTATATAGATGTCTCCCACAGCCTCGTGTATCATAGATGGGGTTTTTTGAAAGGAGCTGGATCTAGAGAATGTGATGCTGGGATTGATTCACAATCAATGTGATGCTGGGATTAAAGGTGCCCCACCCTGGGTGTGAGTGCCACCTGCCCCTAGGTAGAATATAAAGGATGGGAAGAGGGCTTCTTTTGCTGCTGCTTGTTGCTTGCTACTTTCCTGCTTTGGTGCCTTACTTCCTTCTGTCCACCATGAACTGTTTCTTCTCTGTGATGCCCTTCTGCCAGGCCACCCTGCCTTGGAGCCAATCAATTATGCACTGAAACCTGTACAAATTGATATAAACCCTTCCTCCTTTAACTTTAGGTGTTGGGTATTTTGTCTCAGAGATGACAAAAGGAACAAAGACATTGAGTGTATTACAGGTGATTTTGATGATCAATTATTGTCTGGCTCTTTGTTTAAAACAGATAACATCCCCCTCCTCCCCAAGCTAGTGAATTTAAAATACTTATGGAAGGAACTGAAATATCTCTGTACAACAACAATTCCTAGAGATTCTATATGTATCCTTGAAATTAGCCAAGTGAAAGACATAAAATGTCCCAAATTATCCTTGTATGTTTCATATAATGAGGACCAAATAGCTTAACACTTTCACTGATGTTATTAGTTATTTTGACAGTAATTGGATATTGAAAGCCAAATAGAGAATAAGAGAGAAATAAAAAATTGTTGTAAAACTCACCGTTTCATAAGTTCAACAGGGGAAATAATATAATATATGCAAATAGTAAGAAGTAAAACTGAAAGAAATTAACCAGGATATTATTTACTATGTTTAATAAAAAAGAATAATAAAACACCATACTCTAAATAAAATTGTCATTAAGGGTTTTCTTTATTCCAGGCAAGAGCAGATCTTCCTCAGGGGAAGGATCCTTCTAGCTCCCAACTTTCATAAAAGTTGGGGCAGGTCCCAGAAAGCATTTCTGAATGTGTGTCTTGGTTACTTTTCTCTCGTGGCTGAGACAAAATTCCTGATGCCCAAAATTAAGACAGCAAAGGTTTATTTAACTTATAGTTTGTGGAGGTTTCAGTCCATATTCAGCTTATTCCAAGGCAGAGTGGCACGTGGCAGAGGGCAATTGTTCTGGGCAGCAGAAGATAGCAAAAGCAACAAGAGCAAAAAGAGGGGAGTGGAGGCAAGCAGCCTCTTTCCTTCCCTTACATATGCAAACTATTCTCCCCAGGGTGGGTGTATTGCTCACTACCATGAATCCATCATAAACTCTAAAAGATCACCCCACAACTTCATGTATCTTTGGGGGGACACCCAGACACAAACCATAGCAATGTGTGAAGGGTACACAACTCTAGAAAAATCTAGAAAATCTCCTGTGTGTGGGAAGACTTTTGAAGAGCACTGGCTCTATAGAAGAATTAGCAATACCATTGAGAAATGAGATCCTTTTGTCAAATATCATTAGAAAACATGAGGAACATGTATTGGTCCTGTAAGAGAAAGAAATACATTTACAAAACCCCTGTAGACCTGGTATTTTACAATAGAAAAAAATGGTTCTTATGGGGAAGTAATGTGCATTACGAGTAAGTGGATAGAGACATACCATTGACTTAAATCAGATTCTTAATAGCCAGACCTGAGCATGGGTTTAGGGGCAAGGTAATTTTCATGTCTACACTGCTGGTTATATGAGGACTAAATAATTTGACCTGTTTGGGACTCAGAATTCTCTCCAGATTGAGAGATTTCCTGGAACATAGAATTATCAATGATGAAAGAATTCAATTCACAGGTGAACTAGGAAGAGTTATCAGCCTAATTGTTTTGCTTGTCACTGTCTACCTCATTATGTATAAATCCTGGCTTGATAATGATCGGCTTAGTCCCTAGAAGGACTGGTTCAAGCAGAGAGTATAACCAAAAAAATTGTTTTTCTTTTCCTTCTTTTTTTTCTGAGACGGAATCATTGTATTAGTCCTGCATGGTCATGGACTCAAGATCCTTCTGTCTCAGGTTCACAAGTGCTGGGATTACAACTGCACACCGAAATACTTTTCGATAAGCATAAATTCAAGGACTTTTGTTTGATAGGTTGAAAAAGAGAAGTCTTCCCTTTCATGATGGCTTATATGTGTATAAATACAAATTAAAACTATATTTATTACCTACATGAAATAAGATTACTCTGTATATGTATGGAATGAAATTGCAGTTTTGGTATAATAAAAAATTAAAAGCGACCCACAAAAGTGGCCAGAAAATAGAAGAAAACTATTGGAATTGAGATAACTAAGGAGTCCTTGCTGTTTCACAGTTTTCGAAGCCTACCTCGGACCCATGACTATTTAGTCACTATTTGGATGAAAGCAATATCTCCGCATAAGATGAAGAATAGAAGACTTGGCCTTATAATACTGAGCAAACCATTAAACCTCTCTTTGTTGCTGAGGCTTTCTCTGTACAAAGGACATGGTGATTACTCTTCTGATTGGCATAGGACTACACATCCATTCATTAATTATTTATTTATTTAATATCTAGTCACACTTCACTTTCTTTATGGTACTTGCAATACAACAATAGTCGAGGAAACTTAAAACTGCTTTGGAAGACAGAAAAATTACAGAAGCATTAGGGTACCAATAAAATTTTCGGGATACTGGGAATGTAGGAAGCGGATGGCACCTGAGGTGGCTGGAAAGTAACCTTAATATCTAGACTCTAATCAAGTATGTAAAGTGATTCGAGGCACTCAGAACATAACTTTACATGTTCCATGCGTTTAGCCCATAGTTAATCTAGAGCTTCCTTATGTCAGTCACCTGGGAAAAATGTAATATAGTTACAATTCAATTTTGTATGACTTGTTGTCTTTAAAACTTGTAAAATCACTTGTGTATTTGTGTGTGTGTGTGTGTGTGTGTGTGTGTAATTGTTGTTCCTTCAAGACCTTAGCAAGTTGAAGCTATTATAAGAGAAGACATTCCAGGAAGGAGGATGTTGCATCCATTGTAGATACCTCCATCTATGCCTTTGATTCTCTCTCTGTCTTTCCGTTGGCTAAGTCTTTGAAGAAACCTTTATTTCTCTGAGCTAGATGACAGGTTCTACCACTTGAAGTTCATGGAGGGTTATGTCTATTTTTCACCATGACACCTACCATTGACATCCGTGTATTATTACCACTTGTTCACACACTAGATCCTTAATGAGAACTGTGTCTGCATATAACATAGCACAAGTATTCAAGAATCCAATATCATATTTGGAGTAGGGAGTTGGATTTTCATAATAATCCCATAATGTTTACCTATTTTTTGAATAGAAACTTCTATTTTGACATATAAATTCTATAAGCTCTTCTTGAGGAAATAACTTCAAAATCAAACTATTTTGATTCAGAGAAAAAGGAAAATAGCAGTAGAAAAATAGGAAATGGGTAGATTGTTTCCCTAAGAAAGCTATCATGTTATATGTTGCCTTTGGAAGCTCAGATTGTTTCTCTTTGGGCTATTGATTTCTAAGCCCCTAAATTATAGACAACTTAAGCTGTCATCTGTCTATTAAAAGGAAATTCATTTTTCATAGAGGACATGGAAGTTAAACCCTGAAATGGGCAACTGACAATAAAAGACCAGACAACAAATAACCACAAAAGACTTTTCAAAATCTTACAAACACTGGGGGTAGCATTTGCTGGAGAAGGGATATTATCAATGAAAGTGTATGTGGCAGATGATCCTCAAGGTGAACTTATTCTCTGATAATTATTGCAGTGATACTATTTTTATTGAAGGAGTCAACGACTCCTAGTGTTTCTCTGCCCTTGGCCCCTCATAATACCTTTTCGCCTAGAAGTATCAAGTACTTTGTATAAACAAAAACAAAGTGTTGCATTTAAAAATACAGAAAACATTCTAGTGAATACTAATTCTCACAACTACGTGCAAACACGTGATTTGGACACATCACTACATCTTAAATAAGAACAATAGGCCAAAAAGGAGCAGAAGACTTAGAGTATAAAGAAAAACAAAATTACAGAAACAAAGAAAAGCTTAAGGCTGATAGCAGAGCTCCAAAGCTAAAGGGGATGCTGGAGTACTTTGGTAAAAGTTGTTAAAAGGCCCTTGTTTTCTGAATCTATAGGATGAAATAAAATGTGAATTCCAGGTGAAGAGCAAGTCATATTTAAGGTGAAAATCAAGCTGGTCTCAGAGTGCTTCATAGCAACCCACAACTTCAGAGCTCTATGAAGTAAGGCCTCAGGCTCTTTGAGCTGCCTTCCATCTCAAAAGAAAGTGGAAAAGCAGTCTTAAGCCTTAGGTATGTCAGAACTGTAAGAAGACAGTATAAGTCATTATAAAGTTAGTAAACCTCCTAGATAGTAACACGGATCATACTGAAGGATCTGAAACCATACAAAAGGCTCAGGAATAGAGGAACTCTGAGAGCAAGAGTGGCGTTTTCTAATCTATCTAAATGCAGAACCCACTTTTAGCGGCTCAGATATTTACATGTTGATTGTACATGCTTGAAGGTTGATGTTTCAGAAGATATTACAGTGCTGGTAAAGAACCACTATCTAAAATTAAAGCAAAGTTTTAGTTTTATGACAGTTTCTTCTTCCAAATATGGGAGAAGTAGCTTAACATCTCCTTTAAAAATAATAACACAGTTTTTTGTCCCTTTGAAAGAATAACAATAACATCACAGTCTACCATCTGTTCCTACCTTTTGTCTTTCTTATTTTTGTCCTTTTCCTTAGACATAGAGACTGCCTGAGACCATGTCCACCAAATACTAACAGCATTTCTTTCAGGCTATTTGATATTGGCTCATTTTAAACTCTCTTTGCTTGTCCTGCTGCTATTTATGATCACCTACACGTTACTTTTACAACAAAAGAAATCTATTTTCAAAATTCTTTGTACATTGTTTTTGTGTTCAAAGGATATGAAGACAGTCTAGTAAATTTTTCACAAAGCATATACAATAAAGTTTAGTGAGGCACTATGAGGATGAAATATGTACATTTTGCAAGTTCTTAAAGCTATCCCCTTAGTTAAATTCTCCACCCAGTCATCACAGTATATCTAGGCGATAAATGTCCTCTAAGAAGAAAATCCTTTCAGTGCCCTGGGATCTTTCTTGCTATGTAACAGCCTAAGTACAGAGGAAAAGTTGTTACCAGTGAAACTGCAAAAAGTCTCTCCCTCTGCCACATTACTATTTTTGAAAGTATTAACTTGACTTTTATATGTACAAATATCTAAGCAATCTAATCATAAACATTTTTCTTCAATATAAAGTATTTTACTGTCTTTCAAGCTCAAAAATGATTGTTGGAAAGCTTTTCTGATAGTATGTACTCATCTTTAATAACCTAATACTACAAACCAAGTTGGCTCCATCTTGAACTTTGCTGGTTCCATAACATTTTTCCTTCCTTAGGGCTGAAATGAGAAAATCTGGAGGAATTTCCAGATGGTGTGGGGAATGTAAGAACTAGAGGAACAATATATACCATCATTCCCATGTTTCTAGGACAGTAGATCACATCTGTCTCAGGTCTGGTATTGACAAAAAGTCCTACACTTATACCAGGATCTGTTACATATTTATAGACAATAATATATCTACTCACTACAACCATTCCTCTAAGTTGGTTCGTAAAGATGAAGAAGCTGGCATGGTGTCACATGCCTATTACCTCAGGACTCTGGGAGGCTGAGGAAGGAAGATTACAAATTTAAGCTCATGTTATGACTGTGAAGGCCCTAGGTTAACCCCAGTAATGAAAAGAAATGGAAGGAAAAAGAAAGAAATCTTGAGTTATCCTACCTAATGTCATAAGGTTAGTATGTTTCAATGTCATGACTTGAATCCAGAAAATTTGACTTCAGAGTGCACTTGTATTACCCATCTAACATCTTAGGAGATAAACTATCTAGATAACTGATAACCACATTACAAGTGTGGGTTAAACCTATGAATACAGACATTAAGGCTTTGGGCATCCATGAAGCCAGACTATTCCCAAATTGAAAAGTATGCTCTGATCAGTGGGATAGGAGCATATCTTGAGTGTTCCATATCTAAAGGGGTAGAAGTAGGGGTGGGAAGAATTAGGGAAGCAGATGTTACAACTGGATACTCCTTTAGGGTCCCACTGACAGTGTCACTACTCAGTGGTTATGAAGAGAGACATGTTTCTGTCTTTACAGAAAGCAAGGAAACACACAGAAAAAGAGAATACCGTACATCTAACTAAAACAATCAGCAGCCAATACTATGCCAGTGTGAGTGGAAGGATGTGAGTAGCAGTCTCCATAAAGAAAATGGAAGATATTTGTTTTTATTGTGCTGCATTTATTTTGAGGCAGTGCAGCTTGTGTTTCTGTGGCAAACAGCATTTGTAAAAACGACAGCTTTATAGGAAGAATTGTAAGAAGTTATAAAAATCATATTTTCTTCCAGAGAAAAGTTAATTCCCATTCCAGTCAACTCATGAAACGTGGTCTAGACATTGATCAAAAGAGTCAGGGGCCACTGAACCTGAAATCCCATCTCTGCTTTGAGTCCTTAAGGATCTGAAAGTACCAGACTAATTCTTTCAGTCCTTTAGGGAACCACGTATTTCATTCATATAATTGTAAAAGTTTTTTTAAAATTTATTTATTAATGACTATTATTTTTTTAAATGTATGTGGTAGTGGGGATCTAACCCAGGGCCTTGTGCATGCAAGGCAAGAATTCTACCACTGAGCCACATCCCCAGCCCATAACTGTAAGTGTTTAAATACAACAATCCTGCTCAATTCCAGTGGATAACACAAAAAGTAAAGTTTTACAGTGGGCATTTGGGAGACAGGAGAGCACACAAAATGCCTGAGTGCTGAAAACAGCCCTGGAAGCTAACATCCTGTGCTTCCTTGGAGTGGTCATCAATAACGTGCTTTATATACAAATTACCTTTAGAGGCGGGAGTGTTTGTGGTATGCTACTATCTGTACAGTATAGATTCTCTGAGAAGATAAAAGTAAGGAAACAAGAAGAAAGTCATAAAGAGAAGAATGAATGGTATGGAATATAATAAAACCTGTGAGGGGATTTGATAAACACATCATAATTATATCACCTAAAAATAAAGTCAGAGAAGAAATACAAAACTAACATTAATGCTGGACTTTGGTGACAAATATAGCGTAATGTATAAGAGAAAGAGAGAGGGAGAGGAAGAATTATATTCCATGACATCAAACAAGATCTTTTCTATTGATTGATTCATTTAGAAAATTTTTATTAGGGTATTATACCTTATACTCGGTATATTTTAGATACTTGAAAAACATTACCATGGAATAAAAGTAATAATAAGGATAGTCTTTGTGGAGCTTAAATGCTAGCAAGAAGAGGCAGAAGGTAATCATAATAAATCAAATAATATAGACTATTATTTGTGATATGTGATATGGAATAAAGAGAGCAAGGCAGTACAGGGGAAAAGGATTATGGAATTAAGTACCTAAATGCTGCACCCAGATTATATGAAGGAGTATTAAGTGATTAAAAAGTCAAAGAAGAGTATTGTGGTAGGCTACCATTTATCTAAGAATTGAGCATGCAAACATTCCCTCTTGGGTTTCTGTATATTAAAACCACAATGGCAGATGAACAGTTGCCTAAAATAAAAGTTGAATATAAAGGGAGGGTGGGAGTAGAACAGTGATCTACAACAGAGGCAGTTATTTCTTAATATATCTGGCTTTGGAGCCATCTGAACATTTTATGTAATTATGAAATATAATAAAACTTTACAGGCAAGCCTTACAATTCTAGGTAAAACAAATAAAATAAAATTATATGCACCTGGTGACATAACCATACTATAGCAAAAAAAGACTATTTCAAGCGACTTACTGTGATTATTTGTATATCACCAGTGAGAAAAATAAAACTGCAAAAATGGTTCTCAATAGCTGTTATTGGTTGCAGTACTGTATTATTATTCTGAAATTGTTGATTTTGTTCTCTGGTGCAAAGCAAAGGAGTAACTATATTGCTATCTTTGAAAGTGGGATTTTAGGCATGGGAGAAATTAGATACAACTGTAAGATTAATGAGGCTAAGTAAAAAAATCTGTAATATTGAACTTGCAATAAACTAATCAGCAAGAACCCACCATGCATTTTATCTTTGAAAAATACAGATAGCTTATTTCTAATTGCTAAATAGGTACAGAAACAATATCAAACCCAGTGATCATGTGCTCAGCCTTTGTCCACAGAAAGAAAATAAAATTACATGAAGGTAAAATGTAGTAAATAAATAAATAATAGTGAAAAGAGACATCATTTACGTAGTCTTTAATAAGAATATAACCTGGTCTGAACATTACAAGGAACTCAAATCTTTGCAGTTGAGTTTCAAACAAATAAAATGAATCAAAAATATTTTGGGAGCATATCAGGAATTGAACTCAGGATCTTGCACTTGCCAGGCAGATGCTCTGTGGCTAAGCTGTGTCCCCAGCCCTAATCAAATTTTTTTTAAAAATGCATTGAGAACTTGTTCCAAGGTTGATAGTATCACTTCTTCCCTGCCAACAACTCTTTTGTATTTTAGATGGTAACTTCTTGATATCACCAAATGTGGGCACAAATAACCTCCAAAGATAGATATGGATTGTCAATGCAATTTTGAAAATATGCTCTTCTGCAGGTAGTGAGGAGATGTGTCAGAGAAAAGTACTGCTGTCTCAACAAAGTTATCCAATTCTCTATCACTCATAGGAAGAAGCCCTTATTCTGTGTTACATCTTGGTTAATCATTTTTATTAATACATGTTTGTGATACATGATGAACATGCTCACCGTGGGGATTTGGTATATATACATATTGCATTTTAAACCCTTCCGCTTTCCCTTCCTCTACCCTCACTCATCTCTCCCCACAAACCTAGATCCCAATCCCAACACCACAAAATCTATCTTCCTGTTTCCTATCATTATTTATCTTGCCTTTTAAATTATTTATGTCTTGTGATAAAGACAAAGTGGTTATATATATACAGTGGAATACCACTCAGCCATGAAAAGGATACATTAGTATCATTTGTAAAAAAATGGATGTGCCTTGAGACCACAATGCTGTGTGAAATAAATCAGACATGGAAGGTAAACCTTGTATGGTTTCACTTCAGTGGAGTTGTATGAGAATATAATGATAGACATAGCTTCAATTACTTTGAACACTGAAACCAAACTTGAAAAATTACAGTGGTGCCAATGTGAATTCTTGGCACTGACTTAAGAAGTGACTACAGAGACTAACTTATACAGGCATTGAAATAGAATACTGACTTTAACCTTCTGGTTTGACTATTGGTTGCCTATTGTCTTACTTACAAGTAAAGCCTTTTCCAATGATAGTAATTATTCTTAAACAAAAGCTCTCTAAGAAGTAAAAAAAAATACTAAACACTGCCTATTGTCTTACAGTAGCACCATTGCCAATATTATAGTGACAAATACATTGTGAAATTCTCATCTGTGTTTTTCACTGCTGTGACACTGGTCTTTGAATGCTTAATACTCTTATACAAGGCCATTAGATTGTGTGTTGGGGGTGGGTGTTTTGATGCAACCAAACTTGTCTGTCCCTGCATTATTTACCTTTTGTTACTGTAACAAAATACTCCAGACAAAACCAATTTAAAGGAAGAAAGATTTATTTTTTTCTCGTGGTTGTAGTCCACGGTCACTTGACTGCATTGTTCCAATGCCCGTGGTGAGGCAGCACATCAGGGCAGGACGTGGGAAGGAAAGCTGCTTAGCTAGGATGAGAAAAGGGAAGAGGGGAGGGAAGGTGTGAAAGGGAGGAGGGGGGGAAAAGAGAAGAAAGGAGAAAGAGAAAAGAAGGAAAGAGGACAGAGAGGCTGAGTATAAAATATACCCGCTTCCAGGGCATGCACCAATATTACACTTCCAGCAGCTCGGCCTCACCAACACTTCCTAGCATTTCTGCCACCAACCACATCACCATGTCACCATTGGTGGGGGACCAAACGTTTAGCACATGGCCTTTTAAGATCCAAAGCATAATAGTCCCCAACACCAATAAATTGAAAACTAACCTTCTTTGCTTTCACATTGCTTGAGAAACATCCCCCCCCAATACTACATTCTATTTGCTTTAGGGAATGAATTCCCTAATTCCTAGTGATTAGAGAAGGAAGCTCTGATAAGAGCATGAAATTTAATCAAAGTAGTACTGCCTCACGTACATGCCCTTAAGAAAGTACCAAGGTAATGCCTCAGTTTTGATAAAGATGTATTAGAGGAACATATAAGCTTAATTTTAGTGAATGAAGACCATTTGCTTAAGTCTCAGAGTAATTTGCTAAGTTGTAACCAGGAGGCATCAAAGAACTAATTTTGTCATAAATTTTCAGAATTTCCTCTCAAAACTATGTTCAGACTAAATCTTTAAATTAATAGCTCTTAACCTTTTATGGGGTCATCCTTTCAGAATCTCTTTAAAATGTGAATGGCTTCTCAGAAGCAATCATTTATATTTATAAAAGTGCTGGATCAAATTTTAAGATACTGCATAAGTCCACTAAAACTGTGCCATGGACTCTGTAGCTATCTTTTTTTTCTATCTTATAGAATAGTCACACTACTTATTCAATGATTATCGTGTATCTTGGAGTTTATGACCCCCAGCTTTGCAGATGATCCTTCAACAATGACCAGATTTAGAGTTATGTACAGATGGTCTAAGATTACTCAGTAAGTGCTTCATTGGTTATGGTATTATTCAAAATAAGCTACAGTAGACTTCCTGAACATTCATATAGCGGTTTTAGTTTCAGAGTGGCAGTCATCCTCGTGAGACACAAACCAAAAGACTTCAATTCAATTACAGTTAATAAGCTTTTATAAGGACATAAAGCAGAGAATAGTGAAAGTATAACATCTTAATCTCATTAGGAGGCTTGGAATGTATGCTCATATATCTGCTCAGATAGATAGATGTACATAACTGGGGTTGAGAAGCAAAATATATATATATATAAGGACCATCGGGCACAGAAAAGGATATAACATCTTTATCACCAACTTTGTTTGCCATGGGGATAGAAATCTTGCATACCAACTAATATTTCTGTGAACACAGTGCAGTGCTAATAACAAAGGAAGAATAAATAGCATTCTCTATTAGTCCTAACTACTGTTTCCAATGAAAACGTCTCAGTCATCCCAGAATCAGCCCAAAACTGATGTCCGTTCTTTGCCTACATTGTCTTTTGACCTCTAACAGATTATAGCATTTGATTGACACTTACACAGATCAGTGCTAAAGTGCCAAGCTTAATTTTATAGGAGCTTACAATGCAAGGCAGATTATGAAATAACAGATAATTATAGTAAAATATAGAACATGATCACTGGCGTAAGAGATACCTAAATCAAATGCATCAATTTTATTTTTCTGAGACTGAATAGATATCAATACACCTTCTTGGAAAACATAGCATTTACATGGAGCTCATAAAAATGCAAAATCTGTCTGGTTTTTATACAGAATGAACAAGTGTGTATGACTTAGACATATTAAGGTAGTATATTAAGTCTATTAAGACTTTTAAGACAGTCTATTAAAATTGTCTATTGTTTATTAATGTAGGAATAAATCAGTCCTGAAAAATCTCCTCACAGTATCTATGATCTATTGAACAAGTATTAAATTTAAAAGTTTCTCCATTTTGGATGATGTATCACATATTGAAATAGGTTGAATTTCATGTTAGAACACTGAAAAAAAAAGGGCTAACATTTTATTTGGACCTAATCAATATCAGGCAAGGTGTTAAATTATTTACTAAGGATATCTTAATTATTTATAACTTCATAGCAATCATGATATCAATATGTCCATTTAAAATGGAGAACCAGCCTTAGAGAGTTTATGTTAAATAATTTCCCCAAACTACAGCCAAACATCCACATCTGGTAGCCAACTGGAGCCATGATGACTATACTGTAACTGAATTCCATTAAAAAGATTTTTTCCAAGATACTATTATGTTATAATGCAATTTTTTAAGGCAGGGGGGGCTACACAACATAAAAAATATTCAGAGCAGGATGAACAGAATTTTAGAGAGCAAGGGTGGCATGCAAGAAAAAACACAAAGAGAGCCAAGAAATATCAGAAGAGAATTGCCAGATATAAATAATACCCTGTGTCATCCTAGATTCTGACACAACTGGAATGAAGTGTAAAAATTTGAATGAAGGATATAACGTATCCCATACAAACTTTATTATCTAAAACACTCAGCTTCTTGTTAAAATGTGGCTCATTGAGAATGTGGCTTGGGCCTAACTTTGAAGATAAATGTCTGAGTCAAACACCCTTCCCATCCAGTTCCAGGACAAGTTCTGAATAAGTTATTTCTTACAGTTACAGGAATTGGAAAGGTCCTTTACATTGCCACACAGAATTGAGAACATCCACCATCTATAGTCTTGGGACCTGGGAGAAAAAATGCTGAGAGACCAAAGCAGGCTGAAATACTCACTCTACTATCAGAGAGGTGGGATGAAGACTTCACTTGTATTCATCATTTTCTCTGAGTAGAAAGGAGAAAAAAACCAGGGAAAGCGATGTGAATAGAGAACATGCGAAATCACATTGCTGAAACACATCTCTTGTAATGTAGGGGTAATTGTGTCAACTTGACAAATTTAGAAGCTTAACTAAGTAGACTCAACAATTCTACACCCCAAGGTGTAGAAGACCCACCCTAGAGCCCTATTGCTCATTGTCTGGGTGGTATAAGAGGGAAACAAGGAAGAACAGATTCATTTCTGTTTCTTTGAAAGAGCTCCAGTTTTTGCCTTCACCTTGGAAGCCATTTCCTGGCTTCCAGAGCAGTCTCTTCAGCTTCCAATGCAAATCTTTCAGCCTTTCATTGCAGCCCCATCAGCCTTATGATTCAGACTTGCACAGGACACTACACTGAGCTCCAGTCCTTCAACTGAACCCTTTGTTCTCCTGTGTGCAGGCAGACCCGCTGCACTTTTTCATATCTGACACTACGGGTGGCCATTGTAAGCCAATATGTAAATTTTTCTATATTTGTATACCTTGCATTATATCTGTTTCTCTAGTAAACACTGACTGATACACAATTTGGTACCAGAAGTTGTGTCATTGCTGTGATATTGCTTGGCCATGAGACTTAAGAGCCTTGGGAATTAATTTGGAAAGGTTTTGAGAGACTGACCAAAGTGGCAGCCCCCATATGCAGTAAATTATATGGGAGACTCTGGTCAGAGCCTGGAAAAGCAGAGCACTGATGGAAATGCTTCCAGGTAGAATGAGGCTCAGGAGGCATCTACTGAGAAGGACTGCATTGGCTACTGGATCCCACATATTGTGTACTGTGATTTGGCAGGAAGTTGGTCTGCATTTTGCTTGTGTTTAGAAATGTTACCTAGGTGGCAGAAAAATTTAAATGCAGTCTACTTTTGGGATGGTGCCATGGTTGCTGTTGAAGACTTTTGGCCAGATCTACATTGAAAATTAAGAGCAAAGAGTCAGCAGGGTGATTTGAGCATTTGGCCAGAGGGAAGGCTCCAGCGGAGCTGTGGATTGCAAAGATGAAACAGGGAAGGCAGTTGATGTAAAGGAACAGGACAATGGAAAAACCACCCAAGGCCTTTCCCTAGAAGGAAAGAGTGCATCTGAAATGCAGGAGCTCCTTTGGGATGATTCTTAGTGTTGCCATGCCCTGATGTTAAAAGTTAATGGGAAGCAAGAATTGTGATTGTAATATCTATTGATATGATTTGAATGTGGTTTTTAGACACATGTTTATAATCAGGTTACTTTGTCAAAGTACTGTAGTTTTAACCTTGAATTTTGAGTACCATTTTAATAATTGCTTTTGGTGTGGGAATGAGTGCAATAAGAATTGTATATATGTAATTGTTATGCAAATGTAAATCTGAATAGATCAACATATGTTGACATTTTACAAATCTTCCAGTGGAGTCTATGGTTTAAGGAAAGTTGTATGACCCGGGTGGATTGTGGTGGATTAACTAATGGTCAACTTGTAACATCCAGCTGAACTGAATCATGGTTCTGGGTATGGAAGGCCCACCTGAGTATTGTTGCCAGCAGCATAGAAAGGAGAACTGGAGGGGAAGATGGTGTTCGGCTGATTCTCTTGAAGAAGCTTGTCATGCTAGCTCTCCTGTTATGAACTTGGCTGGTCAGAGGAGCTCAGGTCATAGTTGGCACTGAGGATGGTTGAGGTTCTCTTCATGGCAGTCCTGGTCCTTTCCTGGAGCATGATTTCCTGGCTCCAGGACAAATCCCACAGCCTTTTGACTTGGATCCTTTATCTCTCTGGTGTATAGTTTCTAGCCTCCACCACTGACTTTCGGACTTTTGAGTGAAGATGCTTGATACAGACTTGCATGAGACACTGTTATGGGCCCTAAGCTTCCAGCTGGTCTTGTGCAGGACATAGCCATGGGCTCCAGGTCTTCAGCTGGACTCATACAGGACATTGCTGTGGGATCCAGTCCCTCAGGTGGATTCTTTGGCTCTGTAGTGCATGGACAATTGTTTACACTCTTCTGCATTTGACTTTCTGGGTGAATATTATAAAGTAATCTTATAAATTATGTGTCCTGTATGAATACATTCCCTTGCAAGCCCTGAGTACAACATGTAAAAAGGAATAAAATGATCTCTATATTTCCCTGTGAGTGAAGGAACATTCAGGTTCCTACCTCCTGTGCACTGCCTACTCCCACGACTGGGACAAAGTAATCAGCCCTGCAACGTGAAGGAGAGGTTTATTTGGGTCATGGTCCCAAAGGGTTCAATCCATGTTTGGCTGGCTCTAAGGCAGAAGGGGCCCAGCAGAAGTTCCTAGCAGAGTTAAGCTGTTGACCTATGGTAGCCAGGAAGCAAAGAAAGCAGAAAGAGCCCGAGAAAGGGACATCCTCCAAAGTCACATCCTCAGTGACTTATTTCCTCCAACTGAGACCTACCTCCTAACAGCAAATTCAACGATGAATTTATCAATGGATTGATTACTCCACTGATAAGTATAATGCCCCACAATCCAGTCACTTTCTACAAACTCCACATCTGAGCACATCAGCTTTGGGGAAACATTTCATTTTATTTCTCTCGTTCGTTACTTTGTTATCAGTGTATGTTTGCAGTACGTAATGATTACATTCATTTTGGGTGATGTGCACAAGTACACAGTGCATCTTTGATTTTTTTTTTTTTGTCGCCTTTCTCTTCCCTCCCTCCAGCTCTTCTTCCCTTCTACATTTACAAGAGATATACTCTTATTTTTTTCAACATTTTTTTCTGCAGACCAAAACCATGATTGCCTGCAACACCTGGGCTCTGGAAAGATAGAAACAAAAGAGAGACAGAAAAAGGACAGCTGGCTTAGATTGCTTATATCAAAAAACAGAAGAGCTCTTTCAGAAGACCATTGCTCATCCTGTGGTGTGGATATGTAAGAACGTTAATGTTACCATCTGGCTGGGTTCATCCCTTGATGCAGAGAGAATTACAAGGTAGAGCGTCAAAAGGGGACTGAGCAAAAGTATTTATTGTGGAGCAAAAGCAGACGGTAGCATTGATTATAAAATAAAAGCAAACAGCCCCCAGGAAAATGAGCCTGGGAAGGGAACCATGAAGGACTCTTCATCTAGGGGTTTTTAATACACAAAAATGGCTTCCTTTCAGCTAACTTGGGATCAGCCTATGGGGTTACAAGCAGAAGAGTTTTACTTAGAAGTGGGCCTATAAGAACTCAGGGTATGTAGTAAGCATACTTTTGCAAGCACCATTAATTTGAACTTTAAGCAGAATGAAGATATCCTTTAGAGAGGTGTGAATATTGGTGCAAGAAAATTCTACCAATCTAATGAAGCCTTTGTTTGTTGAGGCTTTGGTGCCCTGACCTTGTCCATTGGGTCAGGGTGTCCTTCACTGAGTCCCTCTTTGGCTAGTCCTGTCCCTGGCTGCCTGGAACTCCTGGTGCCAGGACCCTGCCCATGATTTCCTCCCCGCCTGGGCCAGTGTTAATTCTGAGAAATCTTCTCATCCTCCCACAGGGCCTGGCTCCTCCTCAACATTTTCTAATACACATCATGTTTTACCAAAATGGATTGATCAGATTACTCTTGAGAACTTGTGGTTAGATTAGAAAAGGAGACGTAGGCCAATCATGCCAAGATGCAGGGCTCCCGATTCATTAACACAAAAAATTTTACCTCGGTACATTGTTATAATTGGTAAATATATGCAAACATCTGCCAGTGCAAAATTAAGTTGAATTAAGTTTGAAAGGATGACACATGTTGATAACTTAAGGCAAACCAAGGTTCTGCTTATAGTAAAAAAAAAAATAGAACTTTCCATGAATTAAAGCCAGTAATTAGTAAAAATGATAATGCCATAGCAAAGATGAATATCAAAATTGCTCGTACTTGATGTGCCAATGACTGACCAATTCTAGGAATTTTTCTTCTATTCAAAGCATTGAATCCTTGTTTATCTTTAATGCTTGTTTTTACTCTTACTGCTTTTTTGTTATGTACATAACAACACCCAGCTAGTGATGCTTACTTCCTTACCATAAAACACATATTATTAAATGCACTATGTTAGAATTTGCACCCTGCCTTTTATATGTTGTGTCATTTCTACCGCATCATAAGTTCACTGATATCCTCAATTTTACAGTTGAAAAACTACTCCCAAACAAACAATACCAAAACACTAAAGCTTAGAGCTCTAACTAAATTTCTTAAGGTAAAACACCCAGCACATGACAGTGGGAGGGTTTCTCCTCCATATATTTTATATGTAGTATCCCCATGAAACTTTGTGTTCATTATTCACTTATTCTGCAAACTTGTACTGGCACTAAATTATGTTAGGCCCTGGGGATATAAGTGAATGGCTTAATAAACTCAACATCCAATAAGGGAACAGGCAGAAAAAAATCTATTAAATTACAAATTCTAAGTGGTGGAATTCAGCAACACATACATCAAAAACTTCCCAAGTGAGGTTGATATACACAAGGTTTCACAATGTTGGGTAACTACAATAATGAAGGAAATCCCCAAGAAATTTTACAGGAACGTCTTCCAGGCATACAGTACTCCTACTGAATTTTACTGCTTTGTTTTCTGCCCCACCTCATGACTACATTTTGGGAAATGAAAGATAATTGGACAACCTAGCTATTCAAAACCCACATTTTGGCTTAAGGAATTGAAAAACAGAGCCATACTGTGGTGTAGCCATGACAGTCACTGTGGCAATAACTACTACACAGTTCCAATTTCTGGCTTCCATCCCTTTGCCTCTCCACATTGGCCAGTCTCGGTGCTATCATTACTACATTGTATGTAAGTACAATAATACCAGTTGGGAAAAAGTACTTCCCACTGCTCACAGCCAGTGTCATGGAAAACATACATGTGCTCCATCCTACATTTTCTTCAAAACTTCCTCCGTCCTTTTGCACTTAGATTCTTATTTTTCCATTTACATTCCCGGACAAGGCCTGAATATGTTATCATGCTGTCATTATTTTATTATCAAAACCATTTTGGCATTATTAATTTATATACCAACCACTTAAAGATATATTACAAAATATGATTTTCAGATACAATTGTCCTCTGGGACAACTGTTGGAATCCTTTTGCTAGGTTATAGGACAAGAGCAAATTACAAGGCACTGTTCAGAGTATTCCTATATGCCGGGCATGTTGCACACTTCTTATCCCAGCTACTCAAGAGGTGCAGGTAGAAAAACTACAAATTCAGTCCTGGGCAAGAGAGGCAGCATGGTGAGATCCCGCCTTAAGAAAACATATTCCTAAAAGTCTTCTAATTGCTACTACCGGTGGCAACACTGACAAGAAGACTCTGGAGTACTTTTTACTTTATATGGTACATTTATATACAGTTTCTCATTTGATTGTCACATCTGCAATTATAGGAAGCCAAATGTTCTGAGAGAAAAAGGTAACTTGCCCTAAGGCAAATTGTTAGTAAGTTCTCAAACTGCAATTTGATCCTGGATTTTCTCTTGTTAAATTTATAGCCAACACGTTACATTATACACCTGAGGCAATCAAAATGTATTTTCATAGTGAATGTGGTATTGATTGGTATTCTTTAGAGAGACTTGATGCTTTTTTCTCAAATGAAAACGCAAATGAGTGGTAAAAATTTGTTCCATAAAGAGTGGACTTCATTTTAAATGACTAAAATTGCTTAGTAAAACTACCTAAGAAAAATCAAAAGTTACCGTGCACTGGTGGATTCATTATTATCTCAGGAGTAGTTCTGGCATTGTATTTTTAATAATTTTAAATGCATTAATTTTGTTGTCATGTTAAATTATTGAAGATTTATGGATACTGACTCGTATTTCATTGGTTTCCACATTTCCATACAGATAAAGGTGTAATTGCATTAATTTTCTATGGTCTTCTTTCACAGATGATATAGCACTTCACTTAGAAATATCCTTGTATTTCTGATATCTAGTCATATCATAATAAAGCTATTTTATTGCAGATAAAGAATCATTTTAATTAATTAAAAAGTAAAACAAAAATTAATGGAAAAAGATGGACCTGGCTTGTAGGAAATAATAAGCATAACTGTTTTTTGTAAACAACTAGGTATATATTGTTATATATGTAAATATTTCAAAATATTATATTCATTGAGATAAAAATGTGATTAATGTTAACTTTTAAAATTTATTATACTAAAAGACACATTGGTATTCTTGCTCAGAATACTCCCCTTCACTTTAAATAGACTCATCTCATCATTCTTGACACATTCTGAAGCAGTTTTTGAAGTCCTTTTTCAAGAATGTCTCTATTTGCACTGTTGTGCTGGCCTCCATGTACTGAATTTATTCAAAATGTTTACCTTTCATGATTGTTTTGACTTTGTGGAAGATCCAGACCTCCCATGATGCCAGATCCAAGGTGTATGAGGACACACTGTAATATTTTTATAAGCCTGCCTTTCTTAGTTACATTTCTCATTGCTGAAACAAAATACCTAACACCCAAAGTTAAAAGGAGGAAAGGTTTATTTCTGCTCACAGTTTGTAGAGGTTCAGTCCATAATGAAGCAATGTGGCATGGCAGAGGGGCATCACAGAGGAAAAAGTACTTATGGCAGGCAGAAGACAGCAAAAGCAGCAAGTGACCAGTGGCAATCGCAGGTTCTTTCTGTCCCTTTATATTCTATGTAGGCTACCTGCCCTGATGGTGGGTAGCACTCAAACCCAGAACAATGCCACACCAATCAGTGGATTTAGTAATCACACATCCTTAATCTCAGCATCACACGCTCTAGAGCCAGCTACCTCTGAAAAAGGTCTACCTATCACTGCATGAGGCTTTGGGGGGACATCTAGACAGAAACCATGCCACTGTCTTTCCCTTAAACAGCACTTAACCCAATGCTTCATTTGACTGTGGTATTTAAAGAGAGGCAGGAAGTGGTTTGGAGTAGATAATTCAGATGGGACTAATGAGTGAATACTCTTGTCTTCAAGAAAAAAAATAAGGGTACCAGAGAAGACACACGTAAGCTTGTGCAGTCCCTATTCCTTACCACCTGATGTCCTGAGCCAACTTGGAATTTGGAATTCTGCCAGCAACGAGGTCGTCACCAGATGGTCCCTTCACTGTGGACTAGAACCATGAGAGAAAAAAAAATTATTTTCCTTGCAACCTATTTCACCTATGGCACTGTGTCATTAACAATAGAAAATGAACTAAGGAGGAATTCCAGCCCGAAGGAAAGAAATAAATAACCCAGAAGCCCGTTCACAGAGACCATTTTAGCTAATTTATATAAAAATGATGTAAATTTAAAAACATGATAGGTTAGGTTGCACGGAACATCAGCTGCAACTCAGCTCTATCTATTCATTTACGTATTGCTTGTGGCTGTTTTCCCTCTATGGTGGCACAGTAGAATAATTCTGACCAAGCTTCACACAGTCACTATAGAAAGATTTGCTGACAATTGGACCGGACTATATTGAAAAGTCTCTGCAGCTTCAAATATTTTGGATTAAAATATTTTTAAAATACCAACTCATTATCTTGCCCAGGAGCTTCTCACTCCTGTTCTTACTTGAACTTTCAAATGATCAATCAATATTCCAGTTTTGCAGTCTATTTGTCAATTTCATAAGAAACACCACAGACATTATTTTTCCTAAAGCTGAAGTGATGTTGTCAGTCTCCCTAAATAAATCAGTAGCTACTTCATTTTCATGTCAAACCTGAAATGAAAATGGAAAGAGAAGGCAAAAATAGTGCATCGAATGGAAAGTGTAATATTTAATTGAAGCAACACGGGTGTTTTATGTTGAAATGTAATTATCTAATGGATTTCAGCTGATGGCACGTGTCCAGTCTCGGTCGTCCTGTGGTTGGCTATAGTCATTCTATCTCAACAGGGATTCAGGTCTACAGTTCCACATCTCATCTGCCAAGGGACAGAAATCAGTTAGAAGTAACCCATTTATTTCAGTCACTAAATTTTTAACTTGGCAAGCAATATCCTTAATTATTAATTCAATGTTTCAACTAGCAGTTACTCGTTCCTACAAGGAACCTCAGAATTATCAGAAGGCAACTAAAAGCTCTCAGAAATCATTATGCTTTCCTTCCCCAGGAACAGTTCAGATTGTTTTGCTACATGATGAATAAAATTTTATAAAGATCTTCATTACATTGCTAGATCAAGAATATTAAAATACAAATTACTGTCCCTCATATGTATTTTAAAAATAATTTTAAATATTATGAACATTCTAACTCAAAATAAAAAAGGGTGTATGTTCTTTTTAAAGTGTTTTTTTGTATTAAATATATTTAAAATGTTTCTTTTATGAAGACCCTTTTGTAGATGATTGAAATCACAAGTCGTTTAAATTCAACTGTACTATACATGTCATGAGGAAGGCCCTGAGGATACAGTAAAAAAATAATGGCCATAGAGTTTCAAATAGAAAGTTGATTTTCAAATATAAAGCACAGGATAGAAATTTAGAGAATTAAAATAGATTTTGTGTTTATATTGAAAAGTGCAGTATTTGATCATCTTTTCTAATTTTATACATCACGTTTGCTGTTTATACGTTAATGAACTGCATCAAGATGTGTATGATGAGTCCTTAGACTATTTCACATACCATTATTTTGCATTCAGAACTATTTCCTTATTTAATACTGGCTTCAGCCATGTGAGTTAGAGGGATGCTTGATTTTGTTTGTTTGCCTGTGTGTTTCCATTAGTTGAAAATACTAACTAAAATTCACAGAGATAAACCATACAATAAAAATAGAGCAAAAATACGTCAGCCCATTAGGTTTTAACCTCAAATCTCCTGGTTTTTGAAGTTTGAATATCATAGAGACAAAAATATTCCACCGAGCAAAATTTATATTGATGCTGGCCCTGATGTGCTGACATTTATATATTCATAACAAAGCAGGCTAAATGTTGTTTTAAAGATTTTTTTTCAAAAAAATCCTTTTCAGTGTATTCTGAGAACACTTCAAAACAAAGGTCAGCTATCACCAGAAAAGAGAACTGTACAGTTTGGTCTAAGGAAAGACAAAGCTTAGAAGAAAATATTGGTTACCAGCACAGTCCAATGGCAGTTATGGTCATTGTTGTTTAAATCAGATAGTTCTCAAATGTGCACCTCCTCTGCTGCCTTGCTGAGGTCAAGGTGATAGCACCAGTGGGTTTTTTCTCTCCTGCAGTATTTAGGAAGGAGCCTCCCAGATACTGACTACTTGTGCCCTCTGTAATAAGTGACCTGGAGGTATCAGCCTGCCACATTAATACCTCAGTTCGTGGAGATGATGGGGCTTCACGGCTGTGCCCGGTCAGACGGATCGGGCTTTCCTAGCAGCGCAGATCATCTGCGCTCACACTGCGGCTTTTGTTGGTGCTGTGGAAGTTACCCCAGCCAGCTCCAAAGCAGCACGATGTTGACATGGTTTTTAGCTCCTACTGCTGAAAAGAGCACATTCAGAGCCTTGTCAGTTTGCAGCGGCAGTTAAAAGAACTCTTAGCTCAGATTCCTTTATGGAAAGCTATTGGCAGGAAGTAGCCAGTGCGGAGTGCCACAACCAGATACATGTTAAAAATGGCTTGTGCTTTCAGAAATACCACACATTCTAGAATAGTTGCCCTGTAAAGCAGATACCTATTACAGGTATAATTTCCTCCTGTGAAATTCCTTTACAGAAGCAGTTAGGTTTTCAGTTAGCAAATTCAAAGTTGGAGTTGAATGCATTTAAGGAAGAAAAAGTTAACAAGTTATAATTGATCAGACAGTATGCTTGATATTTCTGTGGTAAAAAAGACTATAAATTTGAGAAAAATTCTGTGCTTCTGTTAAGTTGATTCTCACTCTTTTCCCTTAAAAATTACTCTAAGAATGTACTATTCGCTTTTTCCACAGGAAATTACCTTTCATTGTCAATTACTTCATATATGATTTCTAGGTAATAAGTCTGTGCTAAATTCATTAAAGCATGCTGTATAAAAACTGTTTTAATATTCCCTACAGATGTGTATATACCTATGACCACTTAGTATGTTTTGAACCTTCCTTCTGTATTACAGGAATTTAATATATTAGGGATCTTGCCTACCCACTATAGATGCTCGGATTTCTTTTTATAAATTCTTTCAATCAGATTTTTTTCTTTTTTTCCGGTACCGGGAATTGAACTCAAACCTTGCTCTTGCCAGGCGGGCGCTGTGCTGCTGAGCTAAATCCCTAGCCTCTTTCAATCAGATTTTACACAACTGATCAAAGTTTTGTTACTCAGATAAACAAAAATGGGAGTCACATTAAGGAGAGAGTGATGTAAGATGATGTCTTGCAGAACTTATTTTGGGAGATACCCAAGTAACATGAAGAGATATCTGACTGTCAGAGCATTCTGTGCCCAAAGGTGGCAATGGGATCCCCGGGATTTGTACTTGGAGGTGGTTGCAGCAATTTCTCCAGTAGAACAGGCTGCAAAATAATCTAGGTATTGGAAACTTACCCATAGTCTTCTAGTCCTAACAAGTCTTGGCCCTTCAGAGAGCCTCAGTCAGCTACTTCTCACTGAGAATTAATGTATATTTTGGGGGAGGAATACCATAGCTAAAATGAGTCCTTTTGGAAAATTTTCACTAGTCTTTCAGTAACTGACTGCCAAACATTTAAATACTGCCTTTGTGCTTTTACTTTGATAATCTCATGTAACTTTTAGTAGAGAGAAATAGATGTGTTCCTTTAGATGCCAATAATTATTCTCTGTTCTCTTTAACTTTATCTCATGTAGCTAGTCATTGCATATTGAAAAGTTTATCTTAATGCCTCAAGATTATAAACGAGTGATGTCTGAGCAGACTATGTTGTGTCTTTCATGCCCATTCTAGTACCTTTCATATGATGAAGACCAGATGAATATTAATATAAAAAACGGACCTATTCAAACCTTGTGATATAAATTCTGTCTCAACCACTTGAAGGCAAAGTAGCATCATGTTTACCATGATGAGAAAATGTAAACTTAAAACATAATGACTTAGAGGTGACTTGAAAGAGAAAATAGACGATTACATGAAAAGGAACAAGGTAGATAGTAGGGCAGAGGAAAAATAGTAAAAATGTACTTATGATTGATAGATTTTTCTTTATTTCTGGACAAAAAAGGAACTTTATATCATATGTAATTAAAAATAAATATTGTCAATTAAGTCAGTACAATAAACTAAAGATAAAATTATAAAATTTAATAACACTGTCCAGGGTATTGTTTCCTTATTTTAAAAATAGTGTGGGAAACGCCATCACACAGGACAAAGTGATAAATCGAGTTGCCAGCATGATAAAACATCATTAGTGTATTGTCTCATTTGGACTACACTCCTGTTTTCTGGGTAGATAGAAGGCAAATAAAGTTAGTCTTGAGGCAAGAAGTAATAAATGGCTCTAACGGACACAACGATGGTGGTGGGGAGCAAGGATTTAGTTAGGCAACATGAGAATGAGATACATCATTTCCAGAAAATAAAGTTAAAATCTTGTGCTTTTTTGGGCTAGTGCCATAATTTAATCTCTTCCTTTGTTTAATCTGTCCAGTAAAGATGACTTCACTGTCATCTTCACTTCCTGTCATCTTCCAAGTGCCATCAATTACATTTTTTTTTGGTCTGCTCATCTCTACATACATTCATCTGTCCTGAGCAAAATTTAATAAGAATTCTTCAAAGGTGAGAAAAAACTGGGCCAGATGCTACTGTCACATTATTGCCTTACAGTAGGTAAAAGGTCAAGAAAGTATTGTGATGTGCAGGTCTGAATATATTAAAAGTGTAGGACCAAATAATTTTTCATGTTGGATAGATGTTAAAGGTCATTTTCACTGATTTTCTGCTCTCTTAGAAAACTGTTCAGTAGTGTCTCTGAAAGATTACTATCTAGTTTCAGCTTAAATACACTCTGATAATAGGGACTCTATTTCTTTCTAAAGCAATTTGTCTATGATCGAGATTTTACTGATCATTTTGCCTGTTGCAGACTCAATATTATGAAGAGATATGCCAGATATCGCACACTAGACATTGTGGAAGCTTATCTTGAGAATGTTGTTGACACTATATAATGAACTAAAATTAACCTCACTTTCATCATCATTAGTAGGCATATACAATGGTACCTCAGTTCACAAACTTGATTTGTCCTACAATTTTGGAAAAGATGGCCATATATGTGTCTGTGTGGGAGAGATGACCGTGGTCATGTTTGTCATCCAATGCAGTTTGCAAACAAAAATAAAATTTTGCCAACCACTTCTGTTTATGAACCAAGTTGTTTGCAAACAAAAGCATTTGTGAACCAAGGTAGCACTGTATTCATTTGAAATTAATCAATAATGAAGGTGTTTTGAGTTAAATTTAGTTAGTAGATGCGATTGTTTCAGGTTCTATTAGGTTACACATTTTAATCAGAATATCACTGTATTAATATATTAAGGCTTACTAACCTAAAGAGGATATATTGAGATTAATACTAAATGAAATAAACATCATGTTGTCATTTATAACTTTTTAATAAGGTGCTCTAATTGCTAGTTGTATTCCTTAAAGAGAATACTCCTCTATGTGTTAGTCAAAATATAACATATTTTCTTAATTTGAGTTATAAATCCTTCTTGAATTTTAATATTTCTTGCTTTTAGTATTTGTGAAAATGCCACCACTTTGGAAAAAATTTGATATTTTGAGGGTATGGGCTGAGTGTTTCCCAGTGATCCAGGTGTTGGAGGCTTTATGTTCTTTTGCTGGAGTTTAGAGGTGATGATACCTTCAAAAGGAGAAGTTTGGTGGGAGGTTGTTAGGCCACTGAAAATACTGCCTTGGAAGAGACTCAGTTAGTTATTGTAAGACCCCAGTTCTTCTGAAAGTAAGTGGCTGTAAAAGAGTGTGCTGGGCCTCTTCCCCCTCTTTGGCTTCCTAGGTCACTATATGATGTCCGACTCATGTGCATACCTACCAGTGATGTGATTTGCCATGATATGATGTAGCCAAAGGCATCTTTGTAGGAAATGAGCAGGGAGATGTTTGTGTCATGCTTTTGGATCTCCAAAACTACCTATTTTCTGTGTAAGTTATGGGATGTGGTTAAAATATATGATGAATGTTTAAACAAAAATACATTTGTTAAAGTAAAAGACACATTGCTGATCTCCCTTAAAATACATGTCTTTGCTTCAAACAGATTATCCCATCATTCTTGCCACTTTCTGAAGCCGCTTTGGAAGTCTTCTTTCATGAGGGTCTTCACAAGATGTGATAAATAATATGGTGAATGCTGATAACACGTGCTGTCCAACAGAAAGACAGGCTGGTATAAATATTAGGGTGTGCCCCTATCTACCTTATTCACCTGGTGTGGCCGTGTGACTTCTGGCTCTTCCCTAAAGTTGAAACGACCATGAAAGGTAAATGTTTTGAATCAATTTGAGATATAGAGGTGATCATAATTGTGCAAATAAAAATGTTCCAGCACTGCCCCATAAAATGGAGAGAGTGATGAGGTGAGTTTGAAGCAAGGGGTATTAATGGCAATGTGTCTTTTATTGTAGTAAATTAAGACAGGCAGACAGACACACACACAAACACACACTAAATTTTCAGGATGTTTTGCAATCACATCTCATACAAAGCTTTTGGGGATTATTATAACAATGGAAAAATATTAATATGGAAGTTGCACTCAAACTTACCTATACAATAAAAATCATTCGAGGAGACCATAAAACTACTGAGGCTACTGCATCATCACCTTTTCTGATTTAATTAGATTTTGGGAGGACCCAAGCATTGGTACTTTCTAATCTTTCTAAGAGTCCTAATAATACAGAAAGACTATTTTACCAAAACAACCCACAAAAAACAAAAAACAATTTCACTTCTTTTAGTGAGTGTTTACTATGTCAATAACTTTATACAGTTGATACTGGAAAAATAAAATAAATTAATCTAATGCTGAAAAAATAAACTGGGAGGAGGTTGAAGGGGAAGCATATTTGAAATGCGTTATGTGTGTGTACCAATTCCCGACAGTGAATGTAATCATTACGTACTGTAGATATGTACTAATAAAAGTTTAAAAATCTGCAAAAATACATAAAAGAAGTCTTGCTTTCTTTTCCATGTCATATTTTTAGAGTGTCTTTCAAGTGTCAGAGGCATGAAAAGGATCAGAAAACAAACACAGAAGAAAAAGTAGGTCAAACATTTGAACCAATAGGTCAAAAGATAATAGGTAACAATGGCAAATCAACACCTGAAAGACGCTCAATATCATCAACCATAAAGAACAAGAAATTAAAACCATTACATAAAATATTTAATGTTAAAAATAGTTATGAAGCTGACATCACCAGGGAGAAAATACTGAGTGACTGAAACTCTTATGCATTGCTGGTATATTTTAAAGTAGATTGTATACACTCATGTACACATGCAAGTAAACTTAAAGTATCTTTACAGTTTTAAAAAAGTTACTGTTTGCAGCAAAAAACAGCTATTTTATTGCAATTTAACACGTGCAAAAGATAAGCACAGAAAATGCAAAGGGCAGAATGGTATTTAAATGGAATTACATACTTGTGAATTTCATGCATTACTCAAACGTAAACTTGGATAAATTAAAGATGTACATCATCATCTCTAGGACAGTCAAGTTAAGAAATAATACAAGAAAGTTTATCTCAAAATTCATCAGTGGGAAAATAAGTAAAACACTGGAAAAATGTATTATTCAAAGATGGTAGAAAACAATACAGGTAAGAGAATATACTCACAATCATTCAAAAGAAAATGAGCACTTCAGGGCTGGGGATTTAGCTCAGCGGCAAAGCGCCTGCCTGGCAAGCACAAGGCCATGAGTTCGGTTCCCGGTACCGGAGAAAAACCTAAAAAAACAAAAAAAAAAAAAAAAAAAAAAAAAAAAAAAAAAAAAAGAAAATGAGCACTTCAACTGAAAGGAAATGATACAGACTGTTAAAGATTTAGAAAGCATTTATTCTGAAAAAATTAAGCATAGGAAAGAAGAAATATGTATAATTAAATCAAGTACATTGCACTTCATGAACAACATTAATAAAATTATTAACAAATTTGTGTGTGTATTGAATTTCAAAACACAAAAAGCAAAATTAACAAATTTACACAAAGTTTAAAAATCTATGATTTAGAAATTTCATCACTACTGGGCTGGGGATATAGCTCAGCAGCACAAGAGCCTGCCTGGCAAGGGTGAGGTCTTGAGTTTGATTCCTGATACCTGCTCCCCGACAAAAAGAAGAAATTTCAGCACTACTTTTTAAAAAACTGATAGGCCTTGTAAAAAGCCAATAAAGATACAGGATGTTTGGACAATCTTACTGTAATATTTGATTTATTGGCATCAATAGGACACCATATCTAGCAATTTAGTAATATACATTATTTTTAGATGTATACAAAACTTTCACTAAGTAAATAAAATACTAGGTCAAAAACAATTGAATTATATCAAGGAATTAAAATAATGCAGAGTATATTTTGTGATCATAACAATGTTACTTTAGAAATCCATATGAAAGACCTCAAGTTCCTGAAGTAACGTAAGACTCAGAAGATATATAAAAGGAATTTAGAAAATATTTCTAGCAGCCTGGAAAACGGTGCTCATGATACAATTTTTAGATTCAAATGCTTGTATAAGAAAAGAAACAAGTGGAAAACCAATGATGCAAACTTGGACCATCAGGAGGTGAAAAGTGATTTTTTTAAATTAGGTTACAAATGGAGCAAATAGTAAGTGATGCAAGAAATCAATGAGACAGAAAATGGACAAATAATAGAGAAAAAATATTTAAAGGAACTGTTTTCTGAAAAAGACTGGTAAACTTCTAGAGAGCCTGATCAAAATGAAAGATCACACGAGAGAAAGGAAAACGATGTGAGAAAATTCCAAGTGTTGATATTTAGGATAAAAGAAATAGGGACATTGCACAGCTTTCCTATAGTAAAAGGATAATAAGAATTATAAACAACTTCATGTTAAAGAGTTATAAAACTTAGAAAAATAGACAATTTTGTTCTATTGCACTCATTTTCTAAGTGCACATTAATTTTACAAAATATTGGATTCCTTTGTGACATTTTCATGTATGTCTGCTTTTATATAAGTGTATTTGAGCCGTTAATTTCAAGATCAAGATTTGATCGCTAAAGTAATGCTTCTAAAACTTTAATGTATCACAACATGTAGATTCTGATATAGAGGTCCCTGGTCAGACCTGAGGCAGTGCATTTCTAACACAGTCACAGTTGATGTTGGTGTTGATAATGCACACGTACTATGTGAGAAGTAGTTATTTTCCTACTGAAGTTATTCAGTGTCCTGACAGAATCTATAAGCGTGCAAGGTTTGGGAGTTTTTGAGCTGGAATCTAGGGAAGAAGGTCCAAATGCACCGAGTACTGACTTTTAGGAACACTAAATAATGATCCCTGAAAAGCTATCATGCTAGGATGGGACTTCATGGGATGTAGATATGAATAAATGCAGACAATAAAACGAAAAAACACATCACAAACTCCAAGAGCCCTGCTTGAATTGGATCTAATGGATCCAAGCTTTTGGGTTGTAGACTCCTATAGTGAAATAGCAGCAATAATGTAATGATGAATATTACAAGTGATAATGAGTCCAATAGAAAATTATGCTTCTTTTAGATTTTCCTGACTTTTATAATAAGAAATTTTCAAAGAATATATTAAAATTAGCAAAATTATCAACAATAGTAAAATTCAATAAATATGACATTTAAAATAAGGCTTGATTTACAGATAAAAAACAAATACAAGCATTTTAAATTATAAAATGATCTTTCTAGCCTGAATGGTTTAAGTGAGCGATTTAATTAGACTAAAAATGATATAGAATCACTGATCCTCAGAAATAGATGACCTTCAAAATTAAAAATAAGACACTTCAGACTTCACAGTTGGTTACACAGATAATGCAAGTATATTTTGCCTCTTTTTAATATTGTGTGTCTCCAAAGCTCAGCATAAATAAAATATGTATATATCAGACTATTTTCTCCTTGATTTATATTTTAATTTTAGTAATACTTTAGTTTCCATCCTGATTGATTTTTAAACAAGCATTGACCTCTAAGTTAAGGTCATATGCTGGAAGCAGTCTTAGAGTTTTAGAAGAAAATAGCAGACAAAAACAAAACAAAAGCAAATGAAACCTCCCCAAATTATGTCATAGGGGAAGTGGAACCAGTTATTTGGAATTTCCTATTATGATCATTCTTGGAAAACAGCTTTAGTTCAGGGCTTATTCACAGGACACCAGTCGCAGAAAATCAGATTCCTAATTGACTGTGTCCTCAATTTTACAGGAGGTGGGTACATAGGTACCTACACATTGACGGCAGATGTTCCTTCCACCCGATCATATTTCACTCTCTGACAAGGCACACGGCTCTCTTGAATCACGTTCTCTAAGAATCTAAATTCAGCTACTAAAGATTGCTACTAGTTGTAAATAAGAGCAGATGGAGGTGCACTGAGGGGTATTTCATTTCAGCCATAGAAAAGCCTTACGATCCCGTGCACAGTACAGTGTACCTGTACCATGGTTAAAGTGCTTGCATTAACCGGTCCTGGGCCTCTATCTGTAGATCCCAGGCTAGATAAACACTGATGTAGGTAGGGCTATTCTGCGTTTTCCAGATGGGCCCACTTGATCGCAGGTGTCCTTAAATATGACAAAGGGAAGCAGAAAATTCAGAGTGACACAGTAAGAAATGATTAGTGTGGTCATTGCTGGTCATCGTGTACAGAGTCAACACTGGCCTCTTCACAGTGAGCTGTGAGGCACTTTGCCCTGCCTCTGTCCTGCTTTATGGATCTTTTCTTTAGGTCCATCCAATCTAGCCCTTTTCTGTTCAATTGGCCAGTTTCAAAATCAGGAATTGCACAGGCTCTTCTGCTTCTGAGTGTGCTCTTTCTCCACACGGCTGCAAGGCACACCCCCACCTTTCCAATCTTTGCTCAAAGGTAATCTTCATCATGAGCCCTGACTTAGCAAACTCATCCCTGAACTCAACTCTGGATTACCTTTTCTATTTTATTTGTCTCTGTAGCACTAATAAACTTCTAACACATTAATCAGACTGCTTAATCAGGCTCTTGTCTCCCCTTACTAGAAAATTGATGAACTGTTTTATTTTTACTTCTTTAACCCAAGTTATATATAGTTAATATTTTTTGAGTTATGAATAGGAAGTATTTTTTGAATGAGTGGGTATGTATCACTTACTATATTAAGTACAGAAGAAAACAAGTGTGGGTAGGACATGTATGCCCCCTGTTCATTGGTTACTGCACTAGACACATCATTTACCATCTGAAGAAGAGATTTAAAACATGGGTAGTACAACTTTAAAACTTTATACATCAGGAAAGTAAGGTCCAGTGATATTAAATGATTGTGTTAGTCAGTTCTTCATTACTAGAATCAATTACCTGATACAGGCTACTTATGAAGTAAGGAGAGGTTTATTGAACTCACAGATTTAGAGATTCAGTGTAAGGTGATGTGGCCACTTTGGTTTTGCCTCTGGGAAGGGTGGCAGGTGTTAATATGTCATGGTGGGAATGCATGAAGAAAAAAATGGTCACATCTTGAACCGTCGCAGACAAAGAGTCTGGGTGCTATTATCACCTTCAAGGCCACACCCCCAATGATCTGAGACCTTTCATAGGCTCTACCACTGTACTGGGAGTGACACTTCTACCCCAATACAGCCAGCTGAGGGCCAAGTCTTTATCCATAGACCTTGAGGGACATTCAACATCCAAACCATACAGTGATTCTTCAACTATTAAAGGAGGAACAGGAGGCTAAGGATTTAGCTCAGCGGCACGGCTCCTGCCTGGCAAGAGTGAGGTTGTAAGTTCGATTCCCAGTACTAAATAATAAAAAAAAAAAGTAAATAAAAAATAAAAGAGGAGGGCTGGGGATGTAGCTCAGCGGCACAAAAACTTTCATAATAGCTTATGACAGTGGTACCGCAGGTACTGCAAATATTAAATATAAGACATACATAAGAATGTTAGTGTATAATATTATAACTGATATTATTCATGCTGAATCAGTAGCATATGAAACAATGCTAGAGTAAGTAGCCCAGAATTATAAAAATATCTATTCCTTACAATATTATAGCATCATTTAATGAGATGAAGAACAAGTAAACAAAGAATAATGGGGTAAGTATAATATAGCTGAAGGCATACAGGTAGTGTAATTTATTTTGGGGAGAAAATGAAGGACATTGAACAGCTCTCCTAAATTAATTTATATCTCTGAGCCTCTGTAAGTTGAAGTCCTGTCAGAAGTTTATATTGAAGATGTGAGCACAGATGTACTAAAGGCATAATTTTAAAAAATCAGATGACTAAATGTCCTTTCAGGTTTCAAAATGCTAAAATAGGAGATGACAGAAATAAAGTGATGTTTGAATGAACCAGCTAAACACATCATGTGTGTACAGCTGGAAGCATATTTTGAAATTATCAGTTATTAACACATTCACTAATAAGACCTACTAGAATGGCTTGCTATTTTATATAGTAAAGTTTATGTGGGCATGTATTTGTGTGTACATTTGTGAATGTATACTTCGTATATCTAAATTTCTTGAAGCAAGTATTCTCCCTGTCCTTCTTTTCATTTATTATTCTTTTTTCAGGCTGGGGGGGGGGTGAATTTATATCAATGATTTCAATATAGTTTAAAAGTAAAGCATGTTTATTAAATTTGTGGCTAAGGCTATATATAATATGGCTATTTCATATACAAGAACACATAATAAAGATATTTTGAGAACCAAAACACTCAGCAGAAATGGTAATCAAAATTTTATTTATCACTGTGTGCTGACTAGGTACCTTTATAGATTGCATCTCACTTGATCATTACAACTGCTCAGAAAATGGTTATTACTGTGCTCAATTTAAAAATAAGGCGTGTGAGCCTTTAATCACCTGCTCAGAGGCTGAAGAAAATTTTTTTTTTTTTTTTTGGTTTTTCTCCGGTACCGGGAACCGAACTCACGACCTTGCGCTTGTCAGGCAGGCGCTTTTGCCGCTGAGCTAAATCCCCAGCCCCCTGAAGAAAATTTTACTCTAGTTTCTTTTACTCAGTAGCTTGCTATATGATTGCTGGGACCAAGCTTATAAGACTGATGAATATGAAATTTAATGGGGATGAATGTAATCTCTACATTTAAGTATAAAATAATTATTTCCTAATATGGAAAAGGATGACTTGAGTTAAAATACTTTTTAAATGTTTTTTATAGTTTTACGGACATTAAAAAACATAATCTTGTACAGATTTTGGGATACTGTGTGACATTTTGATATATATATGCTGTAGTATTTTAATCAGGCCAAAATTTTCTCTCAAATATTTATCACTTTTCTAGCTGAGAGTATTCCAAATCCTTTTTTGTAGTTTTCTGAAATTTGCAGACAGTATTGTTACCTAAATTATCCTTACTAGACAAGATTATTGTATTGTATTATACTATATTGTACTCTTACTGTACCAGTGACTGTAAGTTATGCGTACAGTACAGTACAACATCAAAATTTGTTATTCCTTTCTAACTATAACATAGAGCACATTGGTTAGTCTCCTCCCCTGAACTCCCCCTGGCCACTGGTAACCACTGGTCTATTCTCAACTTATATAAGATCAACATTTTTGGACTCCATATGCCTGGCTTACTTCACTTAACATGATCTTCTGTTGCACTGCTATTATTGCAAGTGTTAAGACTTCATTATTTTTCATTATAGTATTCCATTGTTCATACATCCAGTTTCTTTATCCACTTACCAATTGATGGACACTTAGGTTGTTTCTACTTCTGGGCTACTGTGAACAGTTCTGCGATAAACATGATAGTGTAGATTCTCTTGACTTATCAAATGGTCTACTAATCCCCAATAGATATAGATCTACAAAATATAGCTATTTTCTATTAGAAGACTTTGTTTTATGAGTGAAAAATTTTCATCTGCTAATAAAGTTTTAAAATCTTAAGACTTAAGCTCCATTGAAATGATATCAAATGATAATTGTTTCAGTCTTTTCCTTTTGTTCAGATCACATGTGGACCATGTGTTATGAGATTCCTAAAAAATTATATAGAGAATGAATGAGACACCTATAGAGCTTAAGTAATTATAAGTACAAGACCTTGTGCACATTCCTTCCTCATCTATTTACTTTGATTCCTGCAATGAGTTATTATAAAAAATGCCCTAAATTTCTGTTCAGAAAATACATGTAACAATAGCCTACCTAGTTCTTCAAATAAATACCTCCAAATCCAAATTAGAGAAATGTATGAAATTTGAGCTGTTGTAAGCTTATGTGGTACTCAGAAGCTCTGCGTTGTTTGTAAAAGTAGCACTGTGAAAACTATTAAACTTTAACTCCCATAAAAACTTTAACAGCTGAAGCAATTTTAAGCCATAAGTAGGATTTCTAACTATATCTAGAAATTATAGGATATATTTATAAGTATATGTATTTTTGCAATTTTTTTCTGTAATTTTTAGCATTACTAAAGGAACCATAGCATATTCACCAAGTGACAGGGTGGCTAATACAAAGCACTTTAGCCACTGTAGCCTACCATGCAGAGGCAATTTAACCAATTTTTATGAAAAATTACACTATTGTTCATCACACTCCGTTAGACTTTTAGACAGTTCATTTAGCCGTTGATTTGTTGAGTAGATGAACTTCAATATGAGCTTTCAAACCAGTTCCAAATGATTTGACAGGTGCATAGGAGACTTCTGCTTTCTATTTAAAGACTATAATCAAAAAGTGGAGATTTTTCTATTTGCAATACCATTTTTCTTGAGTACCTTTAGCTATAATCCAGTGCATTTCGTGTTCTCTGAGGAAGAAAAAGGTAAGACTAATTTAGCAGAGATGTCTTAAGCTGTGCAACTTAGCAGAAATACAAAAAGGGCTTTCTGTGTCCTTTTAAGAAGTTTTATCAATTAAAGGGAAAGGAAGCAATGAAAATTGAGTTGCTCACGAATTTGTTGACTTTGCTTCCACCCAGGAAGTCCACAAATTCTACTAATTTGGAAAATGATTTTAATCTATGCGGTTATTGTTACTTAATTACATTAGCAAAGACCAAGAGCAAAAGTTATAAAAACTTCCAAAAATACACCAAGTAATATTAATATTACTTTAGTAAAACATTTTTCATTTGATTATTCAGTACTGTTAATGGACATATCTACATACCTAGATCAGATAATTTTACCTTTTGCCTCAGGTAAAATTTTAGAATAAGCAAGTTAGAAATGTATTCACTGAAAAGAAACACTATATTAAAAACATTGTTTCTTCTTAATATTTCTCTTTTATAAAAATAAGAAGGTTATTCATAAGCTATTATCTACGCAGGGAACAGATTGAGCTATATTTATGGCCTAGCACTCTAAACTTTTATAATTTGTGTATCAGGTTTCTGGGATATATGCAAGTTCAATGCAAAGCTTTCAAACAGGTTGATTAATGAGCATATTAAAAATCTTTACATTATTCAACTGACTGACTCAGCAATTTATTGCTAAGTACAGCAGAATAATTTGAATGTCATTTTAAAATTTATTATTGATAACTTTTCCATTTTCTCCCCGAGCACTGAGGAAAAAGAAGAATAAATGAAAAAATGAAAACTTCCATAATTTTAAATGGAAAAATAGTCTAACTTGATTTGCCTTATTCAAACTGGTCTATAACCAAAAGTTCAAGTTAATTTTTAAGAGCACTGTTTCCTATACTTATGTCTCTGTTGAAATTCTACGCTTACTAAGTAAAGCAGAGAAAAATAATATGGAGGAGTCCATGTGGATAAGGACATAGGTCACTAGCTCTGAATACAGTCTTACAAGACATTCTTAGCGGTATTCTAAGTCAGGAAATCAGTTATCAGCTAAGAATATGTATTTAGAGTCATACCATACATTAAAAACAAAAGCCAAGTTATAACACATCTTCTATGGAAGAAACACCACCACAAGACTTCCATAAGCAAAGATGAAATACAGCAGACTAATCTGAAGCTTTTCTTAAGTAACCTGGCCTATGAAGATGAGGGTTTAAATAAAGCAAGAGTATGAAGCAACGGTAGAAAGGGTGGAATTGAATCAGGTAAAGAAAATAAAATCTACATATTTTTGTGGGTCAATGTATAAGCTAAGAGAAAGGAGAGTCACATGTAACTGTTAGGCTGATCGATTAGTGGTATTGTTGTTATTTCCCAAGAGATGGACTAGAAGATAAATACAAAACGGAGATTAAAGAGTCTAACTTATTACAGTCTTCTGTCTTTCCTTTACATGTTATACACTGAATTTCTAATTTGTCTTTCTTCATACTCTAGAAGTATATTATTTATACTTATGAATGAATTTATAATTTTGCTAAATGAAAGATCAATAAAAAGCTAAATGGACTTACATATTCTAGAAGAAATTTAGAAAAATAAATGTAAGAAATTTGAAGTTTTGTCAGTATGATAAAATTTAAAGGAATAAATTAACATTATATAAGATATACACCCCCAAACTATAACAGTACTATGAGTAAAGATCTAAGTAAGTAGAGATTATAACATGTTCATAGATAAGAATGTAAGGGAAAAATTCCCCAAGGTTACTTGCAGATTCTTTGGAATAATACTTAGTATCAGAATATTTTGTTTTGTGTAAATTAATAATGCCTTTCTAAACTTTATATGGAAAGTGAAGTTTCCAAAAATAGCCAAGGAAACCTTGGAGGGCACAGGAGAATAATATTAACTAGCTTATATTAAAACGTATCTGAAAGACATATTAATGAGGCAACATAAAATTATATTAGCACAAAGAAAGGTAAACAAAATATAGAAGTGAATCAAGCCCAAAGAAATATGTCCACATTTATACAGTCAAGTGATTTATACTTTACAATTACAGTTCCATTTCAACCAAGACAATGGGGACATAATGTCTTCTTAGTAAATGGTACCTTGCCAACTGTGTGTCAATATGGAAAAAAAAAAGATGCAGTTTGAGCACTACCTTGCATTTGATACACAACAAGTCACTTCTTGTTGGATGGTGGGAAAGAGATGAAAGGCCAGATGTGATGGCACACACCTATATCCCAGTAACCAGGATGCTGAGGCAGGAATGCAAGGGCAGCCTGGACTACATAATAACAATTCTATGAAGTAAAGTAATTGTTCATGTCTCTGTGGTGGGTAAAAGGTTTCTTACACAGGATATAGAAATCAATAATGATAAAGGAAAATACTGATAAAATTAAGAACTTCTTTATCAAAAGACATTGTTAAAATAGTAAAAAAGAAAAACCACAGAAAACAGAGATATTTTATATATATATTTGCAAAGTAATCCTATTAAGTGTACATAAAGAATTCACACAGATCAGTAAAAACAAAATCACTGTTTTGATACGAGCAAGTTTCTTGAATATTCACATTACTGAAAAAGGCTTAGCTGATGGGACATATTTTGCTTTTTACTTTACACTTATATTTAAACATATTTAAGTGCTCATAATGTATCCTTTCTACAAAATATGACTGATGCAAAGAGGATTTCTCAATTTCTAACAGATCTGCACTGCCATTATTACAGTAGTAGCAACACAAGTTTTTCAATAGCAAGCTTTTCCCTCAGTTGTGGTAACCCAAACCTTAAATAGTATTAGAAAATATTCCACATATTTTACTGAAATTTATTACATTTCAAATACTGTAGTAATAGTTGTGCATCACTGTCTCATTTCACGAAATAAGAAGTATAGGAGATCGGTAGTTCTATTATATCTCCACTTTTGCACAACAGCAAATTGAAACTAAAGGTGTTAAGTAATTTTGCCAAAGTGTAAGCACTAGAGGAAGGTGGAATTCAAGTTTGAATCATTCACCTGTGTCTAGAGACCGTCCTCTGAAGCACGATGCAATCAAGCAACGAGTTACAGTTCCTTCTCCTTCAAATTTTAGCAGACTTGCAATCACTCTTCTCAAGCAGCCAATCCTAACAAGAAGGACGATGCGGCAGGTTTCCTTATCTTAGAGATCCACTATGAGGCAGATCACTGAGCAAATGCATTTAGGATCTGTTATGTGATTTCTACTTACAGCAAATATTTCTCAAGGAAAAGGGCAATCAAAAGCTACAGATACTTCTTACTCTAACTACAACATATTTAATGATAGTGTGCTCTTCAAATAGAAGCTGAGAGCAAGTAGTACAGCAGTACACAATTTATCCCCCCCTTAAAAAGTGCTTGCTACAAGAAGTCAGTGATTACCAACCCAGGGAGGCTGAAAGGGGAGGTAGGATTCAACCAATGAGTCTTTTATTCCCCTTAAGTAAAATGTTTACCTGGAATATGGCTCAGTGGCACGATGCCTGCCTGGCGAGCTCAAAGTCCTCAGTTCGATTCCCAGTTCAAAAAAGAAAAGAAAGGAGGAAGGAAATGAGATGTTTACTAGGCAATATTTGAAGAACTGTCAAATTTAAAGAAAAAGTAAAACTGTTCAACATCCTCCACCAAGAGCTGAACATTTCATATTTGTGCTTACATTTATGAGAAACTACAACCCATTGAACATACAATTTTGCATTTTTAAACAAGGCTCTGCAATATGTGTTTTTATCCCCTAAGTTATTTCTAAGTATCGTTTTAATGAACATAGTAATATTTCAATTTATGTTTCTACTATAATTTATTTAAACAATTTTCTACTTGGGAGAAATTTCATTTTTTCCAACTTTTATGTTTCATAAGTACTGTTAATATAATTGTTCATAATATTGACAGGAATCAGCCAGTTTATTTTCTTTCTAGAAAAAAGCATATATGTAAAATTATTATGTGAATAGTCAATCATGAACACTTTTATAACCCATGGGTGTGTTCCTAAATTGCTTTGTAGATAACTACCATAGCAAGATTCTTTTTCTCTGTCTTGAATATGTGCTTCTCTATTTCGAATACAGTTCTCCCTCGCTATACCGTGGTTCACTTATTATGGCTTCACTGTATCATGGGTTTTTAAAAAATCTAATTCTGTATCGTGGAGTTTTTGCTATATCGCTGGACTCTGGTATATAGGTATTTATATAATATTTATGATATGAATTATTTTTGTCTAAAAATTTTAAAATATAAAAAATATTAATTCACATGTAGTAAAAGAATATTAAATCTAAATAAAATAGTGTACAGTATGTATTTCATCAGCGGATGAATATGAATACCGTATTGTACACATGGAAATGCAGTATACCACTACCATCAACCTGAGCCTGGCAGAACTACCTGGCCGCACCAGTGGACCTGCACGGGGCGGGTGCTACTTATAGGGGAGGAAGGCATGTGTGGCACCACCCCTCGCCCCCTGCCTGCGCTATGAGCCAGAGGCTGCGGCTCAGCTGGGTCCTGCACGCCCTTCTCCCCTGGACTGCTCCTGCCTTCCACCCTCGGCTTCCCCTTCCTCCCCTCCTGCCCTCAGAGCTGAGGTGCCAGTGCACCTGGGGGTCTCCAGGCGCTGCCACAGCTGGAATCCGAGGCTTTGGGGAGAAGGGTCTCCCCAGGAAGGTGCGCAAGGGTGTGGGAAGGGTTTATAAAGCCTTGAAATATATACAAATAGAGGCTGGGGATTTAGCTCAGAGGCACAGCGCCTGCCTGGCAAGCGCAAGGTCGTGAGTTCAGTTCCCGGTACCAGAGAAAAACCAAAAAAAAAAAGAAATATATATAAATAGTAAAATAAATATAATGCCGCTACTTTGCTGACTTTCATCTATTGCGGGGGGGGGGGGTCTCTAGAACTTACCCCCCACAACAGGTGAGGGATCACTGTATACTGTATATGTATATCTTGATCAAATAGATGGTTAACTAGGTTGTAGTTAATCGTGATTAACTAGATTCTACATTTACATTCTCAGATATAGGAGGGAATGGAACTTTCTTGCCAGAGCCAGAGAGAATAATTCTGAAGGACTCTACCTCGTTTGGCTTTGGTAATTTGCCAACACTTTGTCGAGCTGGATTTACTCACAGAAAATTTCCAGGAGTGTCAAGCAGGCAGGAAACAATGCCTACTGATATTTTCAGACTCCACAATTAACGACACTACAAATAAGTAAAATAATTTTATGTGACTACTACAAAATTCACTGATGAAACAATGTGTTGAAAATAAAACCTTGTACATACAGATGCATAATCCATTGAAAGTTTCTAGCAGGTTGGTAAGGATAAGTATTTTTTTCAATGTTTTGCTAACCTAATTTGTCTGGGATTCTTATGTTTTACAAAATGCAGAAGGGTACTGAGCTTTTGTGAATTAGCAAATGGGTAAGATAGAATTTCAAGTGGCTTTTATGACTGCAGTTGGCTTATGATGTTTGGTTCTTCCAGATAATTGTCATTTTTCTCCTGGAATGAGGCAATTCTGATACTTCGACAACCATCTGGATGACATGCATTCTCCAGTTTTGCTGATGATTACAGAAAAATTGTTTATAGTTTACTAGATTGATCAAGTATCAAATTTAGATTTCAAAAATGGAAATGACTATCAAAAATTGAAGAATGGATTAAAGTTAATTTTGAGCATTTTTCTTCTACCTGCTAGGAGTGAAAAATGAATCCTGTACAGAATAAAATATTTTATTTCATTTACTGGGGACTGATTTTCATAAGAGACTGACTTGATGTGGATTAATGATGAAATTTATGACAGAACATGAGTAATTTCACTTCAGTTGTGATTTATAATCACTCAATTCTGCATTTCCTTAGGAAGTTAACTTCTCTAAGGTATTTTATTTGTGTAAAACATATTTTACCAAATTTTTAGACTGATAATAAAAATAAATGAAAATTCAAGTACAAAATTTTGCATAAGAAAATATTTGTTAAATTTTACATATTTTGCTTTTACTTCTGTGTACTCTTGTTATTAATGCTTTAAAAATAAAGTATATATTGCATTTTCTATGAAACATTTAATTCGTTTTAAAAGATTCTAACTACCTTTATATTAGCTTTTCTCAATTCACAGTATATCACACTGAGAGATATTCTTTAAACAGAGCGGTTGTGTTTGATGCTCAATTATTAAGGTTTTTAGACATGTAGCTTATCTTCTTTGCCTCTTTCAAAGGATTGCTAGTAAATTATTATATTTCCAGTACTCTTTCTTTTTAAAAATCCCTTATACACACACACATACACACATGTGGTCATGCAAAGTAGTTATCATTTTCTTCACAAAGTAAATGGAACTAATTTGCATAGACTTTGTAATTTGCCTCTACTATACTCTAAAGATACATAAACTATAGTCTTATTCTGGAGGAAGTCATATGTCTTCTCTTCTCCTAAGAGTCATCATTTTCCTTTTAATGCTGTACCTTTATACCTTCTGTGATTCCATTCCTCTGTTAGTCCACTGTATTACCTTTATCCTTTTCTTTTTTGTTTTTTTTTTTTCTTTTTTGGCACCAGGAATCGAACTCAGGACCTTATGCTTGCCAGGGAGGTGCTTGTGCCATTGAGCTGTATCCCTGACCCTACCTTCATCCTTTTAAAGCTTAACTCAAATTTACCTTGTTACCACGTCTTATTCCTTTCCTTCACTCACACATTACTTAAGATAAGCCTCATTTCTTTTCTAATTATTTTTAGCTCCTTTTATCCTTCAACTAATTTCAAAGCAGAGTTTTTTAAATAAACTGAAATTGACTTTGACAAGATTGAAGTAAGACATAGGGTAGATTGGAAGGTGAAGAGTAGAACAGGTTGAGGATCACTTTTGTGCTATATTAAGCACAGTAGTGAGGGTAGATTCAAGGCGGAAATGTGTTTTGAATAAATGCTAAAAGGAAAAGAGACACGGATCCATGCTCTTGTTGAATGTCCAGTCATAATGGGTTTCCAAACTCTCGTGAGAATCTAGGCATTGAATGTGATAAGAAGAGCTTTGGTCCTGGAAATCAGAACACTGGCTTCCAGGTGTATATTCCTCTACTTGTATAGTCAAGTTGTCCAAATGAGATAGCACTTGTCAGTTTTCTCCAAAAGCTTTCATATGTACATTAAGGTTTTTAGTCGACCAATAAGCTAGGTTCTCAGACCATACCATTTGCTATTTGTTAAGTACATTTTGTTAGCCTGGAAATTTACATCCACTGAAGGACCACCGTACAAATGTATTTTGTGCTCTGTAGTATTGAAATGTATCAACACCATAAAGCAATACAGCTCTGTTATGAAAGAAAGTAATTTCTGAGTTCTTTTCCCTAAGATAAATTTTGTGGGAAGGACAAGAGTTCTACTCTGCATTTGCTGCTCTGTTTAAGTCTTTGATCATATTTCTATTCATCTCTACTTTAACCTCAGAGGAGTAAAATTACAAAACTCTGTCAACTTGTACCATGCCAAATGTGTATGTTGCTTTGGAATTTAACTGTACTACTGTCCAGAAAATTCTGTTTGGGAATAGGAGATACATTTCCTAGTGACAAGTGCATACTTCAATTCATGTAGGAAGTTGGTTATAAGGCCCTTGGTTATTTTCAGAAAATGAAAAGCAAGCCAATCAAACAGAAGGTTAGGCAGGCCTCTCAAGCTAACCACAGCTTTCCTTTCTTTCTAATTTTGCTTTCAAAATTCCCACAGAGTAAATTATACCACTCAGGGTGAAATGTAACCCTACATGTTCACTCACTGATACTTTTGTATATTTTCAAGAGATTCCAGATGCAGATCAAGTCTAAATTTTGGAACTACCCTGTCAACACCACTGACAAAAACAATTGCATTATATGTCACTATTTTTCTTTAAATAGTGCTCATTTCCATTAGGAGCAGCCCTGGGAAGGCAGAGGGATAGGGTGGGGGTGGTTCATTACAGTGGTTGGTTGATGGTTTTGATCTGGAAAAGTGCAGCAAGTAGTTATTTCAGTCCCCTCTCTGCTGCCAAGAGGTTAGCTAGCCCTCTAGAGAAAGGTGTGGCCCTTGCCCAGCAGAGAAGTTCAAGTGTCCACACATTGTTTTCCATTATCTCTGGTTGCCATGGTTCTGGGGGCTGGGAGTTCAAAGGCCAAGAGGCCACATCTCTTGAGCACCTCCATTATGCTGGAGACTGTAGAGACTTGAGGGAGTTCAGAGCATCACAGAGGACATGAAGTAGGTTGCCAGTTTGTGTGTCTCCTCTTCCTCTTCTTTTCCTCCTCTTCCTCTCCTCTTCCTCCTCCTTCTCCTCTTTCTCTTCCTCCTCCTCTTCCTTCTCTTTACCTTGTCCTCTGCCTCCTTCTTTTTCTAAAACCACTAATGCAATTATGAGGTCCCACCCTCATGATCTCAATCCTAATTACTTCCGAAAGGTCCCACTTTCAAATGACATTAACATAGTTTGGGCATTAAACAGCAAAATGGGTCTTTAAAAAGACAGACACCCAGACCCTAGCTAACAGAAGTCATTTTATTTTTCCCTGGGGACTTTTGCTTTACTTTTCTCTTCCTATTAAACATGGTATTGCTTTGAGACGTTGTATGTTCTTTTATTGCTGGAGACATTCTGACATTTATTTGCACCTCTTACACTTGCTTTAACATTTTGTTACTACATTTAACTGTCATTTCCGTTTTGCCATAACTGGGTCAGAGTCATCCTTATCATAATCTCTGTGTCCTCTTTTCTCTAAAAAGGGGGTGAGGGAGACAAGAACTAATGACTGGGAAAAACTACCTTTCCTTCAATATTCCTTTTAAAATAGTGTGCGAGTGCATTTACATATAACTGTTCACTATATCCATTAATTTAACTTTTTCTCTGTATTCCCAATCTGCACTAATCTATGTTCCACCATCATTTAATTATCAGCAACTCCTATATCTTCTCCCTTGAGTAGTCCATTTATCTTTCTTTTCAACAATTATTATTAGTACATATATCTCCCTTTTCTAACTCTTCTGAATTATCCCTTTTAAATCAAGAGGCAGAAGTCTTTGTATGGAAAATTAAATAGTTCTAGTTCCAGCAATAATTACCTGAAACAATGTATCAGCAAACTGTGATGCTACATGGGGAGAAAAACACTTAAAAATGCCACCAGAGGTCTGAGTAAAATTGCGCAAGGCTTACAACAAAGCCAATCTGATGTGTGTTGGGAGGTATTTTTATTGCTGCCCAGTTGGTATAAATGAGAAACTTTTCATCCAGAGGCTATACATTTCATATTTTAGTTATCTCTTTGCATCCTTCCCAGTATTTATAAATGATAAACACTAAAATGTGCACCCTCTAAGGCAACTACAATTCTTTTCTCCATGCCTCCTCAGGTCTTAGAACAATGTGCTCCATTAGAGTTTCACAATAAATGCTGAATGAGTGGATCTATTATCCAAACATTAATGTTGATACTTATCTGTGAAAATATACATATTTCATTACAGGCTGGGCTAGGACACTAACGAACGGATATGACTGCACAGTCTGCCTAATTCTGGAAGTATTTTTAGGTTCTTATTGGTGCCTGACATTATTGCCAGGTCTACAGAGAAGAGAAGCCAGAGTCCCCCGCCATTGAGGAGCAAAGAGTCTAGTGGGAAAAGTGGATAAGGCCAGAAAATTGTGGAATTGCCTTTGGGAGAATGAAAAGCCTGGAAAATTATGCTTGGAATGTGATTGTCTCGGAAGCAATAAAAATATGTTGAATGATGTTTTAGCAGACAGTGACAAAGTTTCTTTATTAGAAGATAAGCCATTTAACACTCCAAAGTCATAACTATTATCTCCACACCAAACTATAACCTATATAGTTTTATTTCTAGTTTATATCCCAGAGATTTTCAATTATATCTGCTTATGAAAGTCGCTTTTAGTGTATGTAGCATATATAGCACAATGTTAAAGCCTGGCTCTTAATATGTGTTTGGATTTATTGTTATGGATTTGGGGATTAGGCATCATTTTTTTACAGAAAGAAAAGTGTAGGTGTTTCTAACGGCCAGTAATGTTTGAAAATCATAGGTTTATTTTCTTCCTTCCGCAACCTGGAAAAACTAGGCATCAGAAATTTAAACATGAGACTCCAAATGGATGTGCTGGGATCTACGTTTTTACTTGGAACCACAAGACAGAAGCTGAGTTTGTAACACACTTCAGTGCTGATCTGAGACAAATTAGCGATGTCCTGCCCCCATAAATCTGGAAGCTCTTAATAAAGGCCCTCCACCAGCACCAGGAAAGCCAGGTCCAGATTTTTAACCAAATTTTGATCTGATAGTGGGGGTTGGAAGAGGGAACAGGAAAGAGGAAAGAGAAAAAAAATGAATACCCCAAGGATGGAGGGCCTGAAGTTAAAGGAGGAAGGAGTAGGATGCAGAGAATAAATGGATTAAACAGAAATGAAATTGACGTGAGAGTATAAATCTCTTATCACCTTGATTTCATCATCAGTCTAATCCCAGGGGAGTAATATAACATTCCTCCTCCCCAAACATGGAAGGAACAATCTGATGCAGAAATACTAGGTTTTTTTTTTTTTTCATGAAAATGAGGCTAGAGTAGTTTATAATTTTATAACCTCATAGAGTTTTAATTTTATAATTTTACCATATATATAACATATGTTTGACATATTATTTTTGTAAGTTATTATTGTCATGTTTATTATGACTAATTTTCATTTTTATCTTGATGAAAGATTTATGTTCATATGTTACAGGAAACCAAAACATGCTTTATCTATTTCACGTTGTGTTGCATTACACACACACACACACACAAACACACACACACTCACTCACTCACAACCCCCACAGTGCCAGATCTTTAAATTGTGGTCTTGAGGCAGTATAGCATAGCTATAGGCACATGCCTTCTCGGTTCTCCTCTGCGCTCACATTCTGACTGGCTTTGTTATGGTTTTCTCCACACTAGTTTTGATCTTTGGTTTAGAGGCTTTATTTAAAAAACAACAAGAAGTCATTATTTAAAAAAATAATGAGAATCTGTTAGGCAAGACTAACAGACAAAGCAATTTGACTTCCAGACCAGAACAAGGGTAATGGTGGGAGGGGCTCTGAACAGGTTTATAATAGTTCTCTAAACACTGGGGGACAGACAACCATTTTTAAAGAGAGAACTGTTTAAACTGATTGCTGTGCTAATTATATCAATTGTTAGCAGCTTACCATTTCAAGTAGCAAGAAGTTTGGAGCTGGGTTCCGGGATGATGAAAAGTGCCCAAAGATGTAGTTTTTTTTTTTTTTTTATAATTTTGCTTCTTTCATTAAAAAAAAAAATGTCCTTATTCTCATGATTGCTAGATGGCTACCGTTACTGTGGATATTATGTTTACTTTCCTAGGACAAATATTTAAACTGCAAAGCAGAATAATCCAAATGTGTATATCAGCTGAGTTCAACTCATATATAAAGCCTTCCTGGGGGACTACCCAGAAATGTTCTTTTACTTGTTATTGTCCATAGCTTGATCATATGACCACCTCCATGGATGAGGAAGATCAGCATGGATTAGGCTTTCCATCTTAATCTACGATCCAATTTTTCTCTGTGCCTAATCTCTTTGTTTTTTTTTTTTTTTTTTGGTTTTT
>NW_004955441.1:8579234-8613840 GCF_000276665.1 Chinchilla lanigera | reverse complement strand
TTGGTTTTTCTCTGGTACCGGGAACCGAACTCACGACCTTGCGCTTGCCAGGCAGGCGCTTTGCCGCTGAGCTAAATCCCCAGCCCCCTCTGTGCCTAATCTCTTACCAGCTCTCTTTGTCCCTGAACTCTAATGTCCAGAATGAATAAAGTTAAGCAGATCAGGTAAAGCTGTTCCCACCTTAAATTTAGTGTTAAGAGTGATATTCACAACAGAACCTGCTTTATGGTAAGGTTAATTAGGAAGGGATCAGTTGGGACATTGATCTTTCCCTTCAAAAGTGCTGAAAGAAAATGCTAGAACTTCAGTCTCATTAAAAATTGAGTGTTTGGTTTTTGGCTTGCTCAGTTCTTGCAAAGGATTGTAACATTAGATGCTCTTTCTGAAAACATAGAAAAAAGGCTAATAAAAGCAATACTTGTGATTTTTCTCTTCAAACTTTCTTAGAAGTTAGGCAGAAATTAGTATTGACATATTAATGTGGGAAGACATTTGGGAGCAATATTGTTTTTCCTGAGTTATTAACTACCAGCACCACGTACATAACCAGAGAGCATTGATACTGAGATTAAGGAAACAGTTATTTAATCCAAGGATACCAAGCAGAGGTATTCTTTCTGGGATGTTCATTAAATACATTCATTAATGCTAATTAAAAGTGCTTACATTAATAACCATGCCCGTGTTATGCCTAAATAATATGCACTCATTTTAAAACCCATTAACTAATCTTAATAAATATTTGAATCCCCATTAGGAATATCAGTCTCCAAGTTAATTGCTTATTGAGTCTTTCCTGGAAAATCAATACACACTTACAAACACATGTATATACACACAAGCTGAAAACAATTCTCTGTTCTTCATATGAGAAGATAGAGGAATCATGTAACTAAAACAAAGTAAAATGTCTGTACTATTGAAATATGTCTTTTAACAATAGCTGAGTGAAATTCCACTATTGTGCATGTGCATTTGAACAATCTACAAAAACTTAGCCTTAACACTACTGATACTTAGTAGTATTAAAGGGAGGGTGTAAAAAAGTCATGGTTACTTACCAGTGGTGATGGCAAATATATACACCACATAATCACAAAACTATACTATTTTGGAGAGTACTTAGGTTGACTTCTATGGTCTCTAAGTAAAGGAGATGAGAAACCTGATTTTATTAATGTTAACTACAGCTGAAGAATTTCAAGTGCTAAGAAGAATAAAGTCATTCTGTTTAATTCATGCAAATCAAAATGTATTCAAAATGAATGGCTCAAAATTTTTTTAGAAATATTCAAATTTTAATTATTGGTTCTAATTTTGAATATGACAACACTTGATGAGTTATTCATATCCTGATAAAGTGCTGTGGGAAATGTTTATGAGAGAGGTTTCAGTTAATTTGTCACTTTGTGTTTTGTATTATGACCTTTGCATTTTAAAAAATCTATCACACTGCTGACAGAGAGCTGTGCTGCATTGCAATTTATTGTCAGTAGAAATTGCACATGAGTTGCATATACTTTGAGGCAAGAAATTCCTTGTGTGAGGGTCCAACTTTGGTTATGATCATGTTACTGTCAGTTTACATTCACCTTGTGGTTTGCAAAACAAAGCAAAAAAAAAATCCATCAGGAGTGCAAAACTACATTTTACTTTATTCTTTACTGTCATTATGGCATTCACTTCTCCTAGAATAAATCACAGATCTAAACTGGTAAGAACTGTTCCCTTGGAAAGCCATTTTGCCATTGTGTCCTCTGTAGGTAATAGTTTATACTCAGTTTGACAATCAGAATGTCAGTTAGATTTTGGTCTTGAAGCTATTCTTCTTTAACACAGCTAGTGACCTGCCTTAGACGTGAAGACAATGTCTCCCTTTTCTGATCACGGGCCTACTTTGATTATTTCGGTGCTTGTGGTTTTGGGCTTAGATGTTATTGTTGGCCAGTTTTCTTCCCTGTTCATAAGTGAGTTCCTTTGTGAGTGTATGTTTTCTTTCAGGATCTACTAAAATGGCCCTTTTTTCATAATTGTTGTAAAAAGTTTGTATGAGAAAATGGAGAATTTAGATGAGAAAAGATTAGCAGGTCAATCAAAAAGCTAGTCATTTTGACAAAGCTTTTAAGTACATAAGAAAGATTATCTACTTATGTGGATTAATCCTCCTAATGAAGTGAAATTATTAGTTTCATTTGTCTGACAGTTGGAAGACAGCCACATGTGAATAGCAAATCCACAGAGGAGAAAATGAGGCAAATGCTATGTATTTTCCAGCATACCGCACACCAACTTAAATTTCATTTCACCAAAGAAATAAAATGTGGAACAAGATGACACCATCTCTAGCATGGATTAAACATCCTCAGAATTCAAGATAGAAGTAGAGGTCTGGTATCTAGTGACTGATATAGATATTTGCCTTGTAACTTAGTGATGTAAATTTATAATGAGGATATTTTGGGATACTATTTGCATTACAGGTAACTGACAGCGAATGAGAATCTTTGAGATATTCTAGTAGAGTAAAAGCTACATCTTGAGTGTGGCTGACTGAAATACCAGGTTTCTGATTTATCTTCCTCTAGCTTGTAAAGCATTTATTGTATGCAAGAGGATACAGTAAGATAAGAAGACTTGAAGATTCTATACACACTTCCCCTTTTCTCATCTCCAGAGCCTGGCTTAAAGATATTTCTTGGGAGAGAAATAGGCTATAAAACAATTCTTAATCTCTACCCAGAGGAACTAACCTTATCCATCACAGAGCAAGGAGAACTGATGGATATTATTGAGAAGCATGGAAATGAAAGGAGTTTGGGAAGAGATCTGTGAATTTGATGAAGGTGCAGCCAACATCAGGGGCAAGCTAGTTTGTGGGAGAGAATTGGGAGTTAGCTAGATGGGAGTAGCTCTTCTATGGTAAGAACAAAATTCATTTGAAGACTTTATAAATTATGTCTTGGAGGGAGTTTCTAGAGCAATGTGTTCCAATGTATTGTTGAGAAAAGTAGAGGAATAAATTGACCATTAGTGAAGTCTCATGGATGCATTTGATCAGGGTGAATGTGGAAGAGAGTCCTGGGAAAGCCAGTGTGATCCCAACGTGACTACAGTCAAACATAAATCTCCATCTCCCTGAAAAGCAACAGACTGTGAGCAGTACGAAACCCTATGTGTGCTACATTTTTCCTATGTATGCATATCTATGATAAAGTTTATAAATTAGGCCCAGTAAAAGATTAGTAATAGCTAGCAATAAAAAAATAAAATAATATACAGTCAGGAAAATTATATATGTTCTTCATCTTAAAAGCCCTCAATATATTATAGATCTTAGCAACTTTGGCATTCTTCTTTCTTTACTGGGTTCAAAGACTTTATCTTTTCACTGAAGGGAAGAACTTACAGCTCATCTGGCATATCTGAAATGGGAGCATTACTACTTTTATGCTATAGGACCATCCTTAAGTAGAATAGAAGTATTTCAATATAAATATTGTAACTGTCTTCGTTACTTTTCTCTCATCTCTGAGACAAAATACCTGATGCCCAGAATTAAGGAAGGAAAGATTTATTTAGCTCACAGTTTGTGGAGGTTTCAGTCTGTACCTGGATGGCTCCAAGGCAGAGTGGCACATGGCAGAGGGCAACAGTTCATGGTTGCAGAAGATAGAAAAAATAGCAACGGCAAAAAAGGAAGAGCAGAAAGAGCAAGCCTCTTTCCCTCTTTTATATATTGTGCAAATTACCTTCCCCATGGTGAGTGTACACTCACACTTGTAATCCCAACATTGGACCATGGATCAATAAAAAACTCTAGAAGCCTGTCCCATGACTGTATGAGGCTTTGGGGGGACACCTAGACACAAACTATAACACTCCACCCCGGCCCCTCAAAGACTCACGCACATCCCTTTTGCAAATGCATTTAGACATTTGCAAGAGTTACCAAAGTCCTAACAGCTTCAGCATTGCTGCAAAGTCCAAGTACCACGTCTCCTCTGAGTTTTAAAGCAAAGTCTTGGCTGTGAGCCCCTGTACAAATGAAAAGTTAAACGCTTCCAACATTCAATGGCACAAGATAAATATGACCATTCCAAAAGGTACAAACAGGAGGATACAGAGCATTGGAACCAAAGCAAGTCCAACAGCCAGCAGGGCAAACATTAAGTCCTGTAGTGCCATGTCCAGCACCTGAAGCAATCTGTGGAACATTGTGGGTTGCGTAGGGCTTGTGGAACTCCACCCCTTCTGGCACTTCTGGTGGCTGTAGCTCCCATGGCTTCTCTCTCGGGCCTGCTTTGCTCCCTCCTTGCAGCTTTCCTTAGACAATCCACATTCCTGGCTTTTCCAAACTTCTGTGGTCTTCACTGTACCTCTTGCTTCACATGCACAGCTTCACACACTGCCCTCTCAGAGGCACACTGCCTGGCCTCCAAGGCCTTCTGAAATCTAGGTGGAAGCCTTCTTAACCTCAGAACTCTTGTATTTTGCATGTGCCTAAAACCAGTGCTGCGTGGATGATGCCAAGGTCTGCCACCACCTGGAGGAGTAGCAAGGCTTTCCTTACTCTTGGCCATAGGGGTCAAGTGCCTGGATTGCTGGGTATTCTGAATCCAGTTCTGAGGAACAAATTCTCTGTGCTGCCACCATTCAAAACCTGGTCCAGCCATCGCCATTCTGGAACATGGCTCTCTGCAGCTTTCTCTTCAAAGCAAAGTCTTTCATTTTTGCAGGGTTGAGGCTGCAAAAGGTGGAGACTGGCTGCTCCTAGTGCTGCCCTTATATTCTCCTGGTGCTTATCAGCAATTAAGATCTGCTCAACTCTATCTTTGCAATCCACAGCTTTACTGGAGCTTTCATTCTGGCCAAACTCATGTTTTAAATCATCCTACTGAACTCTTTGCTCTTAATTTGCCACACAAATCTGGCTAAAAGCCCCCAGCAACAGCCATGCCACTGCCCCAAGATTTGACTGCCTTGAAATTTCTTTTGCTAGATCAATCAGTCTGCCACCTTAACCACAATCTCAGGCAGTTTCCAGACATGAGCAAAACACAGCAAACCTTCGGCCAAGCCATGACACACCTCATCTGGAGTCCAGCACACAATGCAATGCTTTTTCCCAACAGAAACTTCCTGAACCTGGTCTTTACTGGCAGGATTTTTATCAGTCTTCTCTGCTCCTGAACTCTGACCAGAATCTCCCACACAGAACCGCCTAAAGCATTCCAACTGTACTCTTTTCAGGCGACATCTCTGAACCTTTCCAAACACTTCCCACAGGCAATTTCCAAAGGCTCTTGAGGGCTTCGGATATAGCTCAGCAGCACAAGTGCCTGCTTAGCAAGTGCAAGGTCATGAGTTCGATTCACAGTACCAAAAATAAAACAACAACAACAACAACAACAACAAAAACCCAAAGGCTCTTGAATCACATGGTCAGGTGCAGTCACAGCAATAACTCCACTCCTCTCATTCTAAATTTTGCCTTGGTTACTTTTCTCTCATTGCTGAGACAAAATAATTCATGCCCAAAATTAAGGAAGGAAAAGTTTATTTAGCTCACAATTTGCGGAGGTTTCAGTTCATACTCGGCTGGCTCCAAGGCAGAGTGGCACATGGCAGAGGGTAACAGCTTATAGTGGCAGCAGACAGCAAAAAAGGACAAGACAAAAGGGAGGAGCAGCAGAGAGAGAGGCTCTTTCCCATACCATCCTTAAGTAAAACAGAAATATTTCAACATAAGTATTGTAATGCTGAAATAGTCATTCAGATAGCTGAGGGGTCTGCTAAGTGATTGATGAGTTGGCATACGTGGTGGGGACATGTTGGACAAAGGGATGATTCACAGTCCAGGTGGGGCACAGTGAGATGGCCTAATATTTCATCATGCTAGTTAGACTGATATATAATTTTAAATTCATAATTATTATTACTACAGTTTTCATTTTAATAGTCTCTGATCTTAGCTGAGCACAGATAATAGAAGCCATAGAAAAGTTTTGGAAGGGAGCTTGCTTTGGGAGAATTCTCTCTTTTTATTTCACAAGGATTATAGCTGTTTAACAAAAATCTGAGATTAAGCTCATTTTTTTTCTCCGTGTTTTAAGGTGTTTTAAAATATTTCTTCTGCTCCAGTTCAGTTCTTGCTTTGCCCTTATCACACCTTCCTTATCTGTATACCATCATTCATAGTATATTTATCATATATTAAAGCTTGTTGTAGGTACTAAGAATGAGGACATTCTAAACAACATTTGAGACCCCACAGAACTTTCAGTTTAGTGAAAGAGACAGAGACACCAGGTACAAGTTCACTATAAGTGAATTACTGGAGCTGGCCATAGCCAGACCTCTGGGAACACCAAGACCCTAAACCTGTTCAGGGCAGCAGGTGATGTTTGGCTGAGTTCATACCAAAGCTGGTTTGAAGAGTACATAGGAGACCTCAATGTACACAATGAATGCTAGTTCCCTGAAGAGAAAGGGAGCGTGCTTAACAAGTGCAATGCAAGTTATTTGTCATGACTGGAGTTCCATATAGGTAGTAGATATTTTCATCTTGCAACCATCACTCGATGAGGTCTGCAGGGGTTAGAGAGTTTTCTAATTGTAATATCAGTGCCAAAACAATCTCTTTGTATTCATTGGAATCTACTCATCATTTTCATTTGAAGCAGGTTATGGAAAAGCTTTCTGGTTTACTCAAATGTGCCTTTACACATGGTCTGTTTTTGCTTTAGCAACATGTAGGGGTCATAAAGACTTTGTGTCTTTTTCATGATTCACCCTTTCCCTCCTTGTACACACAGGAAAAACTGAGGAGAAGTGAGCTTCCCATATCTACATGGTAAATGAAGACAAAATGAAATGAAACATACCATGATTCCTTCATTTAGAAACTGTTCTGTATCCCATTGAATTTCATTTCCAGCTAGCTATTTCTTTTTTATCAGTTATCTTGGCATAGTTCATTAGTGATGAAGTAACTGTGCTTTGAGAAAAATTTACATTTTCAGCCAAAACTCATACCCCACTTTTCTTTTTTAAAAAAGTTTCATTTAAACGTCTATTTTTTCTTTTTAATACTAGCATTTGTTTAAATCAATCACAGGGCTATAGGAGTCTCTTGATGTCAAGATGATAACAAGCATTTCAAGATGTTTCTCCATTGCCCCCTGATATACCTGGGAACACACTAAAAATCAGAAGACACTCTACTGAGCCTTCAAAATCTCATGTCCTTCTACTTCTGAAGATATTCCATGGATGTGGGCATTTCAGAAATAAAGCTAATTCAATCACTCCTCTGACATGTGTTGTTTTTGACATCTGTATTAAAATTCATAGATATATCTTGTGTTCAGGACAGACATTGATCTGCTCAGGGATATCTTAATATAAAGTAATTGAATAAAAATATTTTAATCGTATTGGTATTACCCTTGTTGCTTTTGTCAGTCTCCCAAGGTTGGATAAATATATTGTGAAAGAGGTGTAGAATGACAGGCAAATTGTACCAGACTGTGCTGTGCTCTAAGTGCAGAAGCATATCTGAGGAAGAAACAAACACAAAGACAGAGTTGCTATATAAAGCTAACAAGATTGCATTTGTATTTGTTTGAGAGTTGAAAGACTCAATGCTATTTGAATATACTGGGAAGTCTTGAAATACATGGATATAAAGTTAGTAAATTCTGCCACAATTTCTCCTTTATTTCCACGAAGGTGTATGTATTCTCACACATGGAGGGTCAACTGAATCTGCCTGCTGGAATTTTTTAAATTAGTCATAGATTTTACTCTTTCAGGTTCTTACACTAGGGAGACAATACAATGTTTACACATGTGGGTCTGATTTATTTTACTAAATGTACAATAGATATTATGAAAGAGAAAGAAATTGCCCAAAGGAAGGAACAACTGGAATGAGGGAAAGGAGAAAAAGAAAGAAAGGAAGAAGGAAGGGATATATATATATATATATATATATATATATATATATATACACACACACACATATATATATATACACACACACACACACATGGGATAACTGTACTACTGAAGTCTGGTGGTTTACTGAAAGGACCAGATACTGCCCAATTTTCTTTCTTTTTGACCAACTGGGTGTGCTTACATCTGGTAATCTGAACAATTAATTTGAAGACAACAATATGCAATATAACAACCATTGGTGAATTCCTATCATCTTTTTTAGTGAAACTCTGTATCGTTTCTAATGCTTTTTTTGTTTGTTTATTTTTATTTTTTATTCTCTTTAATGGTTTGATCAATCTTGCATTCTTACACCTGATAATCTGAGCAACTTCGTTGAAGATAACAATATATAACAGCCACTGTTGATTCCTATCATTTTGTTCTGAAACACTGTATCATTTTTATTGTTTTTGCTTTGTTTTGTTTTTGTCTATGCTGTTGGTATTTTGCTATTGTTCATTTTTATTATTCTCTTTAAAATAAAAAAATTAAGCATAGGAATAACAAATTAAAATCTAAACTCTGGGGTTAATTTTTCAGATTTATCATGAATGATCAATGTATGAATTATTTGAGAAGGAAAAGGACAGTGTAATGGTTTGGAACACGTGTGTTGGAACCCACTAGATTAGGATATGCAATTACTACTTACTGAGTATATAACACTAGATAAGTTAGAGACTCTATTTCCTCATAAGTGAGATGGAAATAGCAACAGAATGTGTGCAGTACATAAGATAACTGGATTGGGCCGGGGATAAAGCTCAGTGGCACAAGTGCCTTCCTGGCAAGCATAAGGTCCTGAGCTCGATTCCCGGTACCAAAATAAAGATAATTGAATTGTTTATATAAAGTATTTGATGAAGTCCATGAAATGCCGAATAAATAGATGGCAGTATCTATTATTAAGCTGCAGTTGAACATATATGGTAATAGTTACGCTGTAACATTTGAGTGTAGGCTTTTTATTTCATGTATACAAATTATTCTGGGGAGTAATTTGGGTGTATTAACTTCTTCCATCACTAAGATATATTTATAATGATAGTATTTCAACATATTACTATGAACATATGTTGAAAGAAGAAATGGACCTTTTAATGCAGTTTTTGTATTAGTTTAGTTAATAATAGAAAATAAATCTACCAACAGTAATCTCACTTACTTTACTTCCCCATAAATAAACCCACAGAGAGCCCCCTATAGTCTTTCACATTTGTAGCATTTTAATTACTCAGCCTTTTGGAAATGATCAGAAGGTGATTCTAGTTCCAGCCAATCCACTGTGTCTTGGTCACAGCCAATCCACTGTGTCTGGTTAGTTAATACGCATGTAAGTAAGCCAGTCATAAGGAAGATAACAGAGATAATCCATCAGGACCATGAAACACTTGTCCATTTTATCCAAGGAATAAAAACCAACAGAGATGATCTTTAGTCATAAAAGATTTATGCAAACACATCCACAAACTTTTTACCTTTTTCATCTTCTCATTCTGAGAATTTCAGTAGTATACATTTTAATCCTGGTTCCTTTGCCTTTTCCTTTTGCCATGATTTTCTTTGTCTTATAGGGGAAAGAACCAATCTAGCTCCACTTAACATATTTCTTTTGAAGTTTACTATCTGTCAACACTGAATTTACTATCTAACACTGAGGATTACTACATTTCTAATGTCATAGTCCTTGTCCTGTTGTAACTCCATATATTCCTATTGATATTACCAACACAGGGACAAATCTTTGTTTTTGGTTTTTTGATACAAGGTCTTAACAGTGCAATTAAGGGTGGTCTTGAACTCAAAATATAACCCAGGTTGGATAATTTTAGCACGTAGCAGGCTGAGCTAGTGACACATATCTTTGGATAAAATACATAGCCATGCCACTAGGAGATTGCATTGCCAAGTCATATACAAAAGCCAAGAGTTTATGTTTATTACAATTTAATATTGGGAGAACTTTTGTAAGAGATAAGGCCTATAATCTCTTCAGGAGATGAAAGGGTGGTATGACCCTCTCTCTGGGAAGCAGAACAAATGTGATGATGTCACTTAGGAGTATGCTGATAGCTTGGCAGAATGATCCACATGCAAAACAAGGTAGGTGCTTACTTCAACCACGACCTTTGAAAATTTCTCAGGGATAGTGTGGGAGGTGTTTTCAGGAATGGAATTGGAACAAGATGTTCTTCTTCCCACGAGTAAACTATGAAATGAGACTTTTAAATGGATTTTAATTACAATTTCTGTGCTCAGCTTGAAGGTGCCAGTCGAGCTGAAAAGCAGTGCTGTTTATTTTGTTTTCAGGGTGAGAATTTGCTGGAAATGAATTCCTTGCTTGCTCATGAGCCAACTTAATCGTTCTGATGGGGAAAATGAAAATTTTTCTGATTAATATTTTTAAATAAAAATAATTTCAGTGAATTTGAATTGAGTTCAAAAGTAGTTTGTCCCTAAGAAAATTTTGTTACTAACCAAGCTATTTGTAGATTTATGTAACAACAAGGAAGGAGTTTTTTTTTTTTTTTTTTTTTTTTTTGGTTTTTCTCCGGTACCGGGAACCGAACTCACGACCTTGCGCTTGCCAGGCAGGCGCTTTTGCCGCTGAGCTAAATCCCCAGCCCCAGGAAGGAGTTTTGTAGACTGCTATTTAAGAAATATTAGTTTTACTTAACAGGCTTACAAATGATGAAACAAATAATTTCTCAGTATTTATATGGTTTTCTAAATTTAATTTTGTTTTTTCTTTTATGATTAATCCATTGATAAAAGAAAAATAGCCCAATTTACAAATGAAATGGACACAATTGAGTCCTGGCCAATGTATATCACCCATAACCTGGAGTGCATAAACCACACTTTGGAGAACACTGGTGCAACCAAATCTCCTGAGTCTAACAGGATAGTGAGACTTTATACTAGCAACAGTTTCTTACTTATATATGATTTGATATCAAGAATTCATCTAGGGTATACAAACAAAAAACAATATAAGAAAACCAATAAGTAATGGGTATTTTGACCTAAAAGTTTGGCTAAAAATGGGTATTTTATGAGGCTAAGAAATATTTATTGAGGTGGTTTGACAAAATTATCCAGAATCAGAAAGATATGTGAAATTCTTTCACAAATGACAATTGACAACTTCTAGACTCCTAACTAGTTAAGTCTGCCTTACTTTACCTCATATTTGTATTTTCTCTTTTTAAAATTTTATTTTAAGGAGATAAAAACAATAATACAGAATTTCAAAACAAGATGATAGGAAATCAATAAGGGTTATTATATTGCACATCGTTATCTTCAAAGTAGCGGGTTAAAATTAGTAGATATAAGTATGCAAAATTGATCAACAATATAAGCACAAGCCATTCCTTTCAATGAACTAATAGAAATTAGTAGTATATTTATGTTAGCTATCTTGTGTGTGTGTATGTATGTATATGTATATACATATCTGTGTGTATATAAATATGTGTATATATCATTTTAAAGAGAATAAAAACAATACAAAATTTCAAAACAAGATAATAGGAAATTAACAAAGGTTATTATATTGTACATTGTTATCTTTAAAGTAGTTGCTCAGATTACCAGATATAGGTATGGAAAATTGATCAAACAATATAAGCTCTAACTGTTCCTTTCAATGAACTAATTGAAACTAGTAGTACAATTATCTTAGCTAACTTGTGTGTGTGTATATATATACATATTTTTTCTTCTCCTTATTTGTATGTGTATAAACAATCCTTTAAACAAACTAGAGAAATATTTATTTAATAGTACTTTATTAAATCTTTCCATAAATGAATATGGCAATATAAAACAATATCATTCACTACCAATTTTATTGTTTATATTTATTAGTTAATCAAAATTAAGACACTGTCAAAAGTACTATATTTCACCTACTCTAACATGCATGCTTTTTCAAGGTTTAATATTTTCAAAATTAGGATGTATTTCACAATTACAGTCAATTACTCTTATGTGCCTTGATTGTATGTGCATATTGAGTTGAAATGTCGTTTAAAACCTTCAAAATGATTACTTTCTCTTACTTTGAAAGAAAAAGACATTGTGTAATCATCCAAACATAAAAGCAGAGTAGCAGAGCAGAAATCCAATATCAGGGCTGCAAACATTTGTCTTTGAAAGAATAGATTACATTTCATGATTATTTTTGCAAAGCAACCAAATGTATTCTGTATTCTCAGAAGAAAGATATGCATAGTTAAGTAAATGTATGTCACAGTTTTTTAAAAAATATTCTCAGATACTAAGTAATGCAACTGATAATAGCCTAAAAATGTGAATATTGGAGCGAGATGAAATTCCTAAATAACAAATCTGTTGTGATTCATTTACATGTCATTTTGGATTCTTTAGAAAAGATGTGTCATGAAATTATTTCCAACAGCTTTTGCTTCTTTCAGAATGTTGTACAATATGGTAAATGTTATGCTTGATTTCATTGTAGTCTATAAAAATATGAACAATATAAAATATGAGCTATTATGGTAAATAATATATATATGCTACTTGCCTATTTTATGTAAATCATTTATATTAGTGATTTTATGAATTCTTTATGTTAATATAGGTACAAATGTGTGTATAGGTATATTTTATTTGCACAGACATGAGCCTAATGCTTCCTTTCTGAAAAACTGATTTATATTACCCTTATCCTACAGTGCATAAACCACACTTTGGACAGCACTAATGTAATCAAATCCCCTCTACCAAAACAATTTATTTACTTAACTACAAATTCATCACTTTAAAGAAAAAACAAGATTAGATTCTTGAGAAGAAATAATTGTTATCTACATGCGTACTTGTCTTCAGTGACCCTGATTTTAAGGCCAGTGTACCCATCTCCTGACTGATGGGAATATCAGCTGCTGATGGCACTTAGCTATGTCCTTTCCTAGAACATGTCCTAGGTCACAAATCTATTTGTCCCAAGATTCTGACTTTTCTCAAGGACTGGAACATGGCCTGTAGATGTAAAAACACAAAGGCCCCTTTTTATCAATTTTGTGCACCAAAGGGTCATCCAAGCTCCAGAACTTCCTATAGGAGCCAAGCTAAAGCTTTAGTTGCTTCCAGCTTCTCTTTCTGATCATCTGGCCTCACTCACTTCCTTAGAGCTTGTATCTCTCTAGGACCTCCTCCCCTCAATAAGTACTCTTCACACAGCTCTCCTCTAAAAGTCTGATTCCGGGAAACATGATCTAAGAAATTCTATCATATTCTAATTTCAGTGGAAAAAATATTGTTTGTGAAAGTTGAATGATAATTCATCTATAGAATAGTTTCATAAATTTTATTTGTAATTGAAACTGCAGTGTCTCATGTTAAGGTAAGACAATTAGTATATAGAATTAGCAATGGAGAGGCATCTTTGGTTTAGAAAGAAAATTAGGCTGATACAAAGTGACACAGACAATAGGAGTTAATTTTTCTATGAATGGACAGTGAGCCTAAAAATCACATACATCACTCCATTTCACACTGGCATGACTCACTTACTCAGGAGACAGGCTAGAAAAGTAGTCTAGGACAGAGTCTGTGAAGAAGAAAGAAATTTTGGTAAATTAACAGCAGTGTTTACTATACATCTGCAACATTTGGAGAATGTAAATCAATGAACTCTCAGGAAGGATGCGCAAGTAACATTCCTGAATCACACTGAAATAAACCCAAATGTAGAAAAATTAAACACCTAGGAATTATCCTAACCCAGGAACTAAGAAATCTCTGTGGAGGACCATCTGGATGACTCTTCTTGAAAGAAGAGCCATTATTTTCATTTTGACAGAAACCAGTCTTATTTCCATGTGTTGATATGTACAGAGCTGGCTACGACTTGTCCTTATCCCTTCGATTGATTTTAAGCAATGCAAATTGGTCCAGCTGAGGTGCTGACGTGTAGTCTTTGAAGCAAGGCAACAGGGCAGTGTTTCCCTACCCCACATTGCTCTCCCCAAAAATGTGTGAGCTGAGGTGGGATGGAGAGCTGTGCTCTGCTCTGTCAGCTGGGATGAAGCCTTGGGATAGAGGCTATGACTTCCCAGGGCATAAAAGATTACACAACAGAGCTGAAGCACTAACCCCAAAATATTAAATTCTACCTGGATTGTGTTATACAGATTACTCTTTCTACATATCCCTCTCTCTGTATATTGCAGGGTGATTTTAGGCCTTCTACCTAGCCTAGCTCACAGCGCTTTCCTACTTCCCACCATTCTCACAGTCACTCACCCTTAAGTCACGCCCTTCTTCATAAGTTAATAAAACCTGTGTTTGGCCCTGGGTAGAGGCCTTTGTTCCAGTTAGTCATCTAACTTGCTGGACTTAGGACCCCTTGGCTCCCAACAACTACAGATATTCCTTAGTGTCTATACTTTCACCATGGGTTGCAGTGGAAGTGGTACATTGGAATTAACTCACTAGAATTCCAATAACTTCTCCATGGGACTAATAATCTAAACTTCTCAGACCATGACAAGGACTTGGAAGGACTTGCTATAGTTTCTATAACACATAATTTAGTACTCCGGAAAGGAAGATCAAAGAGGACGTCCGAAAATGGAAATATATCCCCTGTTCCTGGATTGGCAAAATCAATGTTGTCAAAAAGGCCATGCCTCCAAAATTGATATATAGATTTAATTCAATCCCAATCAAAATATGAAAAGTATTCCTCACAGAACTAGAAAATAAAATTTTAATTTTCATGGAATAAGAGATGCGGAACAGCAAAAGCAATTGCAATCATGGCCAATGAGAACAAAGCAGAAGTACAAACACCCAATAAATTCCTTTAAAAATGCTCAACACCATTGGATATGAGAGAGATGTGACTTATAGCAACACCCAGATTTTATCTTACTTCAAAAAGAATGGCAATTATCAAGAACTCAAAAAATAATGAACGCTGGCAAGGTAAGGCAGAGGAGGAGAAATAACACTTCTACATTGTTGGTGGGAGTGTAAACTAGTACAATCTCTGTGGAAATCAGCATGGAAATTTTCCAAGATCCTTAAAGGAAAAATTCCATTTGACCTAGATATTCTTCTTGTAGATATTGTGAAAGTAATAAATTCATCACAAGACAGTGATAACATGCATATCCATGTTTATGGCAGCTCGATTAGTAATACTTAAACTTGGAAGTGGCCTATATGTCCATCAACAGATGAATGGATAAAGAAAATGTGGTATTTATAAATAATGGAATATTAGTCAATCATATAAATGATAAATTTAAGTCTTTTGTAAGAAAATAGGTATGGCTTGAGACCATCATGTTAAGTGAAGTAAATCAAAAACATGAAAATGAATAGTGCATGGTTTTCCTTATATGAGAAACTCAAAGTAAATAATTTGAAGAACAAAACAAAAGGTAGATATAATGAAAAGAGGATATAGAGCCTCTGAAAGTGAGGAAGATAGCAGAAGAGAAAGGGAGGGGGAGAATGAGGAGGACAACAACAAGTAAAATGAATGAAGATGTGTCGTGTATATGTACAAACTCTTCATAATGACCATAAGCATTATGTTCAGCAAGCATGTAGTAAAAAAGAAAAACACAAGAAAGCCACAAGTGAACCTACTTCAGAGAATGAGATTCATTTTAAAATGAAATTTAAAATGAAATTTCTAGTAGATGGTTGTAACCTAATACCAGTATTACTAGGTCAGAAATCACACAATTCCCAAACTGTTGGACAACATAAAGTAAAGCTATATTCTAAAATAGCTACTAACTGCCCCTCCTTTGGAAGTATGAGAACTGGGGATGTCTTCAAATCTTCTAGGAAATAAATTGTGCTTAAATTCCAAGTAAGACCCCCAAGTAAAAATTTAAAAATTGAGAAAATGAACCTCCATTTGGAATAAATAAGTGATACTATTCAGTAAAATGTTGAAAATGAATGTAAGAAAAATTTGTTCATTCAAATAGCTGTGGAATAAAGTTAGGAAAACACTGTGGTACTACTATAATGATTGACAGCCAAATTATCATCTAGAGCAATGACTTAGATAGATACTTGAAAAATTGTTCTTTAACGAATGAATGGATTAATTGAGAGTAGCAAGTGAGGTAGAAACATAAAATTATAAATATTCATTTTATTATAATCAGAGCATTTCAAATGAGTGAGGGAAAGATGAGCTCTTTAGCAAATATTAATAGGAAACATCAGTTATAACATCTGTACTGTATTAAAAGTGACCAGCTCTAATGCATTTATGAAATTGATGGCTATATCGATACTTAAACATTCAGTGAGCATCGTTAGTGTTTATCATCTAACGGTGCAGTGTTAGAAGAGAATGTTTAATGAATGTGGGGTCTAGACAAGAAAATGGAAAGAAGAAACTTTCATAACTGAAGATTGAATTTTGAAATGTTCAAGTTTTCAGTCATTGAAACTGCACTAAAGAAATTAAAATTTCTTTAAAATTAAAGAAAATTAAAATTGCACTAAGAAATTAAAACCAGTCAGTATCACTCACTCAAACATAAAAGTTACTTCAAGCAAATGTTTGCTCATCATCTGTGTTCAATGGCGTGGATGACCACGTGACTCTATTAGCACAACTGAATTATCAAGCAATACCCTGAAAAGGCATGAAGATAAGAAAAATTCAATTCAATTTCAAATATAATCATGCCTCCGATCATCCCATTTTCTAGTAGATAAGATAGACTTTGTTCCAATTATCTCTCGTGATAAGGTAAAACATTTTGTGCTTGGTGTTGTTCTTGTTTGTGCTCTAGAGAAAATCAAGCTTATTATTTGAGAAAATGTCTAAGTGTCTCACGTGTTTCCTAAGAAGATCTTTTTTTCACAACATGAGATGTGTGAAGACATTGATGCTTTTAATCTGTTTTCTTTCTGGCAATCATAATGGTTCAATTCCTTGTGCAAGTCTGCCGTAGAACTTTGATGTCTATTGTGATTGCACTTCTTTTTCTGAGTAAAGGGAATAAAAGTAGAGAGCAGTGACCCAACATGTGATCAGAGGACAGTTTTTTCAATGTCCCAAACAGAACATGTGCTCTGAAGATAAATGTGAAATAAGAAAGCTTCCCTTGAGGTCCTCCCTCATCTGATGTCAATATCAGTTTTATCTCAACCTTTCCAACACTGCTCCAGTTCATCATTCCTGTAACTATGTCTGACTTAATCCTTAGATACGTGGTCACTGTACTTTTAGTTTTTGCCTAACTCTCAAAGGGTTTGATTTTTCAGGTGAAGAAGTTTATTTTCAATTTCTACTTTATGTATTTTTTGAAGTTTCGTGAGTATAATGAGTTTTATACTGAGAAAAATGGAAATTTTGTTGTGAAAAGGAAGCATTTGGGGAGTGAACTTTTAATTACTGAATTGTAAAAAGATCAATGGGAAAATCCATGGAGATTCTGCTTCGTGATTCTGTTTCACCCAAATGCATTTGTCTCCTAAATGTTAGTGGCAGAAAAGACTCTAGGTATTTCTAAGACAGAATGTGGAGCTGGGGTTTGCTTACATGGGTGATGGAAAGATTAATAAGCTGCATTTGGGTTAGAAAGCAGCACACTGATTAACAATGGCAGGAAGCCACTACTATGCTAAGGCTTGAGGTAAAAGGATGTAGTTGGTGGTATCTTAACCCAGCAGCTAGGACTTTCAGCAGTGGAAAGATCATTTAGGCCCAGTCTATTTCTTACTACTTCGTTTCAGAAATTACCTTTTGTGAAAACTAAAAATCTTAGCAAGTAGCAACAAGTACAGAAGCAGCCCCACAACAAACTGCATGACTCATGAGAGCAAAATATGAAAGATGAGAATTTAGAGGAGCTGCAAAGGCCACCAGGAGACTGATGTTTCAGGAAGCATCTCCCAAGGACAGAAAGAAAAGATGCTCCTGCAACCCTTAAATTGCCATGTGAAACTCAATCTCAATTCAGATGATATTGGAGTCTGGGAAACTCAGCTTGGAGGGGTCAGGCTATCTGTGTCATGGAAAAAATAGAAGAATAATAGGTACCTAATCTGGTACTGTGGAAAATTGGCATAGTAAAGCCCAGCATGGGAATTCCTGGACAAATGGTTCATTTGAAACTTGCACCTACAGGAGACTGAGGGGTGGGTAGAGCAAAGAAGGAGGAAGATAGATCTAAGCAAGAGTATGATCACAAGTGGAGTTAGCTTTCTGACTCCATAGAAAACAGTTGCAGCACAGCCAGTTCCATCTCAAGGCCAGGTGTCCTACTCTTTCTCCCTGTTAGTCAGTTGCTTGCTAAGCTTTGTACAGACGTTGAGGCAGCTCCTGCCTGGTGGAGAGGATTTTCCAGGGAAGGAGGGAGTCATGAGTCATCCATCAGCCAAATCTCACAGAAAATGACTGATGCAGGGAGGATCTGCCCAGGATGCTCAAAGCATCCACAACAGAACCAAGAGCAAACACACAAATGAGTGGTACCATCAAGGCTGGAATTGCAGCAGCATAAAGTAAAAAAGTTTTATGTGATGCTGAGGATTGAACCCAAGGCCTTGTGCATTCAAGGCAAAAGCTCAACCACTGAGCCACATCCCCAGCAAAATAAAAAAGTTTTAAAAGCATTTGAAATGATTGAGCTATGTGATGGTAGGAGTTTGTACTGAATTAAAATAGTAATGCAGTGCATTAGAAAAAAATTCATGAGAAAGGAAATATTGTAAATATCAGAAAGGAATGAACATAGTGATTCATTTAAAATAAAGTTTATAGGAGATGGTTTCAAGATCTCACAATATTTCTGAGACATTGCTGAGGAAATTATTCCTTTACCAGAAATTGGGAACCAAGAAGAAAACTCTTTTAAGGAAAGATGACCTAATGATTTGCGGAGGTTTTAGAAAATCCAAACAGATGCTTTTAGTTTTATTAGAATTCTGTACAGAGGAGATACAAAGGCATAGTGCTTTCTGTTTATTATACTGGAAACATAATATTGAAAATATCACAGTGAAATGATCTGTATAGATTTAGTACTTATCAATATTGGATAAAATTACAGAGTATGTGAAAATAAAAGATAAAAAGCTATGAACACTCCAGAAATGCCCAAATAGAAGAAAAGATTGATGAGAGTAGGGGATGGGACAGCGAGAGAGAGTGAGAGAGAGGGTAGAACTGGAAAAGAAGAGGTAAATAATATATCCTATACATCTTAGATGCCCCACAAACAATGGGCCAGGATTTATCATATTAAAAGCAGTACTTAAACTTCCTCTCTGAGGAAAAAAATATAGAAAATCAGAATATGAATCTCACTTCAAAATTATATTTAGTTAAAAGGAAGAAATAAATCAAACCAGTTGGACTTTGAAGACTTTTTTAAGACACTATAATATAAATCCCTTCACTTGACTGGGGAAATATCAGAATAATAAATGCAGGACATTTATTAGTCATTGAAATATGTAAATATACTTTTTTATGACTTGACTTCATATAGCTATCTCAAGAATAACTTTTTCAAAATTGCTCTCTCTCTTTGAAAAATTAATAGGTTATTTCTCATGCATATTTTTTTCTGCAAGGATAAGTTTTGTGCTGCCAGATTGTTTTACTTTCAAACTTTCCTTTATCTGTCCAGTCAAACAACTAAATATTATTTCATCATAGACAGAAGTGTTCATGAGACAATTTTTAGATAACTTTAGATAAATCACGGTCTGTTTATTTTCTATACTGATTTTTGGATAAAAATAACATAAATCTATTATCTGACAAGTCTGTAGGTCTTACAGGGCTGATGTCAGCCACTCTGCTCCCAGCTTCTGAAGACCACGTGCATCCCTTGGTGATGGCTTCTTTCCTCCATCAATTATCAGCATCACGTTGTTCTGATAATTTGTCTTTTGTTAATTTCTCTTTTTCTTTGCTGTACCAGGAATTGAACACAGGACCTTGCACTTGCCAGGCAGGCACTGTGCTGCTGAGCTTTATCCCCCACCCCTTAATCTCTCTTTTTCATCACAGATGTAAAGAGTTATTTTTAAGGATCCATGTGACTATTTTAGGTCTACCTAAGCAACCCAGAATAATTCCCCATCTCAAGGTCAGTTAATTAGCAACCTTATTTGCATCTTTAAACTCAATTCCTTTTTGCATAACTATAGGTTCTTTTGATATTTAATTTTTTACTCATGGAAGAAGTATGGCTATCACTTCAAATATACTTGAATTTACAATAAGTTTTCTGACTTTCCCTATTCAATTTCTTTTCTAAAGAAAAGAATTTTCTCTATTACGTATTATAGGAACCTCACAGAAACTTCTTTGCAAACTTGGAACAACAGACTTTGAAATCATTATCTCTTTGCTCCCACTATTTACAAGAAATTGGATAGAAATGTACTTCTGAAAATCTCTGGACATAAAATGCAATGTGAATTCTTTTCCTTTATATTATTTTCTCGGTTATTTTTTTACAGCGAAGAGCAGTCATAATCTTTTATTTTAAAGTGAAGATAAAGAACTTGTAGTTAAATCTGTACCTTTGGTGAGGGGCTCTAATTATTTTGACTAATTTTTAGGGGTTTTTTTCTATTTTTTTAAATCTGTGATGTCATCAGTAAGATTATTTTTTTTAGGATTCTTTTTGTCCCATTTGAAAGTTAAGACACGGGGGCTGGGGATTTAACTCAGCAGCACAGTGCCTGCCTGGCAAGCACAAGGTCATGAGTTTGATTCCCTGTACCAGAGAAAAACCAAAAAAAAAAAAAAAAAAAAAAAAGGAAGTTAAGACTAGAGGAATGATTGTTGCTGCAGTTGTTTACTATTACCCTAACACCTAGGACAACGTCAGCTACCTTTTTCTTATTTCACCCTGATCCTTAAAGATGACAAAGAAATGAAAAGACTAAGATGGTGTCTAGTTGTGGAAGCAAGAGAAATGTAACTCCTTTGTCTGTAGTGAAGACTATCCAATGAATCCGCTCTATGGCATTGTCAGCTATACAACCAAATGGATAAAGTGATGGTCCATCACTCAGTCTATGTGGACCTCCTTTTATAATATCTGCATTACCATGTAAGTGAAGGGAGAACATAGGTTATGAAATATACTTATGTGAGTAGTAAAAGCCTTTGGGGCTAACAGATATGAAACATTTTTCATAACATAAATGATAATGATCCAGTTCTACCTATTCCACTATAGTGAACTACTTCCTGGTCAGTATTTCTTAGAAACCTTTGTAGATATATCATTTAAAACTTCATAGGTCTTATTAGACATTAATTGAAAAGTATTTTCTAAGGGTGATCTATAAACCAGGCATGTTAAATTGGACTCAAAGAGCATAGGAAGCAATGAAATCAGTGCATTTCACTTTAGTATGACTTTTAATGACTTCTTAGAAATGTTAACTGTATTACTCTGGGTTGTTCAGACAGAAGCAACAGGATCGAAAAGAAGAGAGTCATATGAATGATAGAGTCATCTGTGGGAATTTGTTAGGGGAAATGGTACACATGGTTATGGAGACTGAGGAGTCCTATGATAGGCTGTCTGGAAACGAACCTCAGCAAAGCTAGTGGCATGGTGCAGCACAAAGGCTAGAGAACTTGGTTTCCTGATCTCCCAGGAAAGGAGGAAGGCTGCAGCTGGTGGTGAAAGGGAGAATAGTTTCTTTCCTCTTGCTTTCTGCTTTATTCAAACCCTTGTCAACGGAGTGCTGCCTGCCTACATTGGGAAGAGAATCTTCATTACTCAGCTCATTAATTCAAATGCTAACCTATTCTGCAACCTGCTAGCACCCCCAAAGATGTAAGCAGAAATGATGATTTATCAGCAATTGGATTTTCCTTAATCCTAAACTCTAAAATTAAACATTACCCTTTCCACTGAATTTTACCAGGGTTTCCTTCCATATTCAGAGAAACAAGAAAAATAACCAGTTTTTCCCACTGGATTGAAAATTCTTTCGAGTGTGAGAATTATAAAAAAGAATTTGCAAACAGTATTTTCACTAACTCAATGAAGCTATTTGTCAAGTTGCTGATAATGACGGATACATTACAATTGGAAATTTCTTTGTGAACATCATTTCTCTCCTGGTTATCAGCCAAGTTATCTTACCTTGGATCACTTATTTGAGGACACAGGAAAAGAAGGTAAAATGCGAAAAGTCACCTTTAATAGGATATATTCTGCTAAGAGAGGATTTAAAGTAAAAATGTGATGTGTCTTGTAACAGTGTGAAGCTCTGATTCCTTTTCAGACTCCATTTACTGGAAGCCTTTCTAGTGTATCTGTCAATACATTGGCTTCCTTTCTGTCTCCGAGGAGCTTCCACCTCAGAGCCTTACCGTTCCCTCTTCTATTTTCCAGAAATTCTTCCTCGCAAGACACACACCTGTGTCATTCCTTTTCCTTTTTTGTGAAATTATTTAGGTGCTGCTTTCTTAAGAAGGTCTTTTCTGTCCACTCTTCATAAAATTTCCATGCAGCCCATCACCTTAAATTTTGTATGCTTTTTCTGCTTTATTATTTTTGTGCTGTAATATTATATATCATTTATATTATCTGTCCCTCTAGAATTTAAGGTTTCAAGGCAGATAATGTTTGGTTATTTTTCTAGTATTGAATCTTCAGCATGTACAGTAACCCTGAGCATTCAGTAAATATGTTAAGTGTGTTAAATATGTGTTGGGATTTAAATGATCCCTAATATAATTTCATAATTGCAGTAGATAGCGTTACCACATTCCTAGACAATGAATTATGCAGGCTTGAATCTCTTGGGTAGGATCTCCCAGGCTCCTTCTCTTTCCTTGCCTCTACTCTTCTACCCCTCTCCTCTCCTCTCCTCTCCTCTCCTCTCCTCTCCTCTCCTCTCCTCTTCTTCTCTTCTCCTCCCATCTCCTCTTCTTCTTCTCCCTGTCCCTCTCTCTCCCTTCTTTTTCTGCATGTGTTTTTCATTTTGCTTGTGTCTTTTGCTTTTATTTTGTAGCTTCACCTTGGTACAAAAAGTCACATCGATGTTAAATTTACTGTTTTAACACCTCTGGAAAGTATTAGAAGCAGTCTACCTGAGTTTAAAGAAATCTACTATAATGAAGCAGCATTTGATATAGGGGAAACCTGTTAGATGTCTGGTATGAGTTCATGTTCTCTAAAACCAAAGAATAAATTTTAGTAACAGTGGAGGTTCAGAGCAGAATATATTTATTTGGGGAAAGAAAGCTTTTATTCAAGAGACAGAAGGGGTCCCAAAAGGGTTGTCAAGGACCCTGCCTTTTCTAGAGATTTTTATAGAGCAAATCCACAAGGTGAGGTGGGTCCAAGGCGGGAAAAATGAAAAATTGCAAGGTGGGCATGAGGTGGGACAAAACTATGGTCGAGCAATAAGATTATGACTGTATAGTTCAGATACAATTGATTCAATAGTGATCAAATGGGGAAGTGAGTCACACAGCCAGCAGACATGAATACCAAACAGGGGACTTTCCTGTAGGGGGTGGGTTAGTGGCTCTTCCTGCCTTCCTTACAGTGGTAGATACCTATTTGGAGTATCAATCCCTGATGTTTATCCTTAGGAAGTATGTGGGTGCATTTGTTTTACCTTTCGTCCTGAGGTCTGGCCCACATTGAAAGTGCCTGTCTCTCCCACAGCTGCAAGGAATCTTGTCTTCTGCCCTGGATCCTTTAAGGGCCTCGCCCTATCTGACTGCCTGTAATATTTTATTCAACTTAATTGCCTATAACACTGGGTCTGAGGCCTTTTTGATTTTATGTAATGATTTACAAAATGTTGTGCATTTTTACTAGAGTGAGTGATTTTTCAGGGAGGAAATAATTGGGAAGAGAATTAAGTCCTATCTTAATAAGAGAGTTAACTATGCTTCATTGTATTCAGGATAGGGAAGTTTTTGCCAAGAGGAAATTTCAGTGCTTAGAAACTCTATCCCTCTCTAAAAAGCTGGATGTGTAGGTAAAGCATCCAGAAAAATGGTTACTAATTTAGTTCAGCCAAAATCTTGATCCACCTAGCTCTCCAGTCCTTGTTTTGGGCAAGGAAGATCGAACCCACAAAACAGCAAACAGCACATGGTGGCGAATGGCCAAATGGGTGTTTATTCGAAATGAAAGTAAAGCTCTTGGCTCGTTGGAAAGTGGTGTTCCACAAGGAGGACACCGTGGAAGTTCAGACTCAGGGGCTTTTATATAGTTTTTGCTACCAGTGTACCTGACGGAAAGCAGGGATGCCCCTGGTTGCAGACAGGCCTTTGAAGTTGAGTTCAAACTGTTTTATTTGTATTTTACCTCCTCCAAGGCCTCTCCCATTGGATTAAGGACCTCTTCTTTGTCTCTTCCATGTCATTAGGACAAGGTAGTCCCTTTTGGGATTCTGATTTACTTCGGCCCCACCTTTTAGTTTACTATGCCTTATATGCCTAATTTCCCCTATCTCCTGGCTTCAAGATTAGAGACTTAAAGTTTGCTCTGGTTTAATGTAGGGGTCTCCCTGACTTTTCCGACTTCCTAAGGAAGTCTGCCTGTTGGTCATGGTTTATAGTAACCCTCAGATTTGTTGCTTACAGGGCTGTCCAATACTGAAAGTCTGTCAATTCTAATCATATTTTTTTCACATTTCATACATATCAACAGAATCTTTTTTTTTTTTTTTTTGGTTCCAGGAATCAAACTTAGGAACTTGTGCTTGCCAGAAAGACACTTTAAATACAATCTTATAATGTAAAAAGGTTTAAAAAAATATGGAAATGTCTTTGGAAAATTATGAGATAGTCATACTGGAGAAAATTGGTGAATTTTATTTTTTCTTTATATTTTTATATGTCTAAGCCATGTAAGCATTCTGATGCAGTGAATTCCATTAGTGAACAAGAATAAGAGTTTTTCAGTTTCTTAAATGTAGGATTCAATACGGAACATATAAGTAATAGTTTTTAGGTATTTTCATCAGACACCAGAATATATTCTTATGTTTCTCTATGATACTGCTGAAGGTAATAATTATTACCTCTTTCTTCTTTTGTAAATTCCTCCCACTTAATCCAAATTTCATCTTCTTTGATAAAAGAATTAAGCAGTTAAGTAGAGAATTTTTGGATACAAGGGATACAGTTTTTGAAAACTCACATAGCTAAAGCTTGCTACATTGATCCTCATACTATAAAAAATATCCAATATAAAATAGTGACACAATAATCTTAGTGAGATTTTCAGACTTAATGACCAAGACACAGCATACATTTTCTCTGAGACCTTTTGTCATAAGATTCAGTAAATCATTTACAATGGATTTAGTGGGATTCCATTGCAGGAAATAAAGGATACAAATGTAGAGATAGACTACAGAACCTTGATTCTCATGGACAGAAGAATTTATCTATGGAAATAGATTCGCTATGTAATTTTTTATGCACTAAGAATACATTTCTAAGATATTACTATGGATAAAGCAGAAAAGACATTATCTCAACAAGGTTAGTATCAAGAGTGGTTTAAGTCTTGTTGCTAGCAAGTAGTCTCAATATGACTTAAGGAACTTTGTACTTTAACTTTGTTTTCTTCATTCCAAAAAATTATAGGTGCTGTCTATCCATTAGGAAAACCTCAGGAAAACTCACACTGTATGACATGTTCTGAAATACCAGTAAGAAACTCCCAACTCAGTTATGGTCATCAAAAAATAAGGACAATTTGGCCACTAGATTATTTTTATAGATTTAAATTTTCCACTGACATGACTATCTTTTCCATCTTTTTGTCCATAATGTTCTCTTTTTCCTGACATATAATAATACAGTTATTTTAAGTACCCAGGTATCAACTCCACTGTCTTGGACTACATTTGTTTCTTTTTTCTCTTTGCTAACAATCATGTGTTCCTGTCTCTTCAAATGTGTGATAGGTTAGTTTTTCTAGCATTTTTAATAGTTTCTTGAATATTTTGCAACTAAAGTAATCACAGAAATTAAAATTGCTTTAGTGCTACTTACTGGAAGTTTACCAAATTTAAACAAAATATGTATCAATAATGAACTACCTAAAGGAAAGAGATAACCTACAAAACACAATGAATCTCTTAGATCTAAAAGGGAAAGGTATTTAGGATATATTATTTAGTTTAAAAAGTATGGTAGGGCTGGGGATTTAGCTCAGCGGCACAGTGCCTGCCCGGCAAGCACAAGGTCGTGAGTTCGTCCCCAGAACCAGAAAAAAACCCAAAAAAAAAAAAAAAAAAAAAAAAAAAAAAAAAAAAAATAAATAAATAAATAAAAGGTATGGTAAAGAAGAATATATTCCTAAAGAATGTACAAATGAGAACATTTCAGAAACCATAAATAAAAGATATATAGGCTCAGTTCTTTACTATGAAAATTACAGTCTCAAAAAATTCTTGACAAAGGCATCTTTTCATTTGCTTACTACTTCATAAAAGTTGTACTCCTTCCAAAGCAGAAGAAGAAAGGAGAAGAAGGAGGGGAAAGAAAAGCAAAAAAATCAAGAAGAAAGAAAACAGAGGGAGAAGATGAGAGGAGAAAACAAAAGAAGAAAATGAAAATGTTTGAAAAGAACAACACCAGTTGAAACTGTTCCAGTCCCCCAAGAGCCTCAGGCTCTCATAGATGGGGCTTTGGTAGGTGATTGGAATATGAAGGCACCATAGCAACTGGTTTTAGGAGATGGGGGCTGGAAAGGACAGGTTTGTTGCTGTGGGCATAATCCTGGAGGATTTTTCTTTCTTCCCAGCAACTCCTGTCTCTCTTTCTGCTTCCTGACTGCCATGATTTGAGCAGTGTTCCTCCACCAAACTCTTCCACCATGCCTTTCTGCCTTGGAGCCAGCCAGTTATGGATGAAAACTATGAGCCAGAATTAACCTCTTCACTTTTCAGTTGCTCATACTGGATTCGTGAGGTGTGAAGTGATTAAGACATGAACATTAGAAGTTACCATCCTGACAGTCAAATTTTTCATTAGAGGCAAGATCATTCCTTGGCAAACCATTAACACATTTACTTTCAAATTTATATTGTCTAGTGTTAAACTTCATTTCTATTTCAGATTGTTTCTACCTTTACAATATGCAGCCAGATATATATTAAGCCAATTTTGTTATAAATAGTAAAACCATATCTTGACTCAATTTTTATTTTAAATCAATTTCATCATATAGTATCTGATTTAAGTGTAGTAACACTTTAAAAATAACTTCTACTGAAGAGAGTGACCTTGTCAGATTTAAACTACATTCAATCCTTTACTAACCAATTTTTCAAAATAACCAGCTATAAATAGGCAACATGCCAAGAAGTCTATTTTAGGGTGGTAGATTTTAGGGTATCTACTCTTCCTCAGGCATATTTTTGACTGGTGTGTCTTGAGTCCTAAAATACGCTTTTAGAAGGATATTCCTTATATTACATCTAGCATCTAGAAATTTTGCAGAGAAGAGTTTTTCTCACTCCCAACTTTGCTGTTGCCTGAATTAGAAATCTGCTAGCTTAGCATTATAAGGTCAGAACTGACAGGTAATTGCAGTGTCTTTTTTGATTACCGGCTATTAACTCCTATCTGTTGCTATTTTCCTTAAAAAAGTTTATCTTTAAATGATCTTTCACTACTTATGTCATGCCACTTTGTAACGTTGTTGATGAGGAATGGCCTAACCATTCCATTTGGTCTGAAGTGCAGGGGTGAGGATAGGAGGAAAACCTAGACTATCATGGCTGTGGGAAAGCCTTACAAGAATATCTGTACCTTAGAATGAGGTAGCTTAAATAAAACTAAGGCCTAAAGTCAGTGAACAATGTGATAGCACTAAAAAGAAATAACAAAATCAGATACACCATAAAACAATTTTATAGCTTTGTTGTGAAAAAAGTTGCATTTTGTATCAATCTTTCATACCTTTTATTGTATTAATTCTGTCCCAAATTCACAACTAAGGAAGTTAAAGAAATGTGAAGAGCTTAAAACATTTGTGGGAGAGTATTAAGCATGTTTATGCATTTATCAATTCCTTTATGATATTTTATGATTGGGAAGATGAGATATAGACCACTTTATTGAACTCAAGTCATATTTAGATCCCTGAGTTCTTCTGCTGCTTCTTGTATTCTAGTACAGAATATTGAACACTAGAACTCATCACTGACTTAGTAGTTTATGATAGAAAAATTTTCTACCACTGTTAAGCAAAACATAATGGAAAAGGACAAATATATTGATTTGATAATGCTCTGAACTAACAGGCTATGTTCTAAAAGCCAAAAGGCAATATTTTTGTAAACATGATCATGGTGTCTTGAATAATGTCTCATAGAAAAGATATTTTGAAGTGTTAACCTCCACTTCTTGGCATGTGACTTTTTTTAGAAATAGGTATTTGCAGAAATAGCTAAGTTGAAATTATTGGGATAGGTTCCAATCAACTATGACTTGTATGAAAAGAGGACAAAGGGCATGGTTGTGCATGCTTGTAATCCTAGCACTTCAGGAGACCGAGGCAAGAAGATCACAAATTGAACCCAACTGGGACAACTCAGTGACTTAAACCCTGTCTCGTAGATAAATAACAAGTAAATAAAGAGTACTGGGGGGCTGAGGATTTAGTGTAGCGGCGCAGCGCCTGCTTGGCAAGTGGGAGGTCATGAGTTCAATTCCCGGTACCAGAAAACAACAACAACAAAAAATAAATAAATAAAGAGTACTGGGATGTAGCTCTGTTCAAAAACCCTGGGTTCAATCCACAGCACTGGGGTAAAAATAAAAGACGAAAGGCTGTAATTGGAGCCCATATAAGAGGAGAGAAGGAGGGTATACTGCTGATCTTAAAATCTACTTCATTTTTGGATCAGTTTTGATCTATAACTGATCTCCTCTTGTGGGCTATATTTTCTCTTTCATTTTATGTCTTGTGAATTTTTCATTGGACGTTAGATATGCATTTACTATGTTGTTGCTGAGCACTCTTTGTTTTCCTTACATCAGCTTTATTACTGGTCACAGTTACATTTTACGGAAAATACGTAACCATAATGTGTTTGGGTTTAAAACCCAATTAATCTTAAAGATTAATTTTTAAGGTGGAAAAAAAGCAATGTCTAATCTAAGGCTGATCATTCTCTACCCCTGCTATGTACTCTATTCAAACCCCAATGAATTTTAAAGTTTTGTAGTTGTAAACAGGCACTCTTTTTGGCCATATGTGAACTTTTGGGGCACTATGATTAAGAGTAATCTTTGTAGAGTTTTTTGAGACCATAAGGTTTTTCAGCCACTGTACCATAATTACTAAGGTGAATACTTGAAGAGCACCCTCTGTGAGTCTTACGCTAACTTTTTGTAAAGCTTTTTCTTCTTTGGTGCTCTGCCTACACAGCTTTGTCTACCTGTTTCCCAAGACTCCCAGTGTGATACTTTAAGACATCAATTTGTCACAATCATAAGCTCCTTTCATTCCTTGTTTCCCAGTAATAGCTGTCATTTGTTGCCCGATGTATAATCATTACAAACCATTGTCCTACAATTTCTTGTTCCTTTTTTTCTAGGTGTTCCAAGTGGGACAATAAATCTTGTCTCAATTTCTCCATTTTGAAAGGGGATGAAATTCCCCTCCTGCTTCCATATTAACTTATTTTTTATTAAGTTTATTGGAAATATTTAGATATACATAGTGATCACATTGATTACAGGGAATTTGTACCTGTACATGATATATTGAACACTTGAGCCAGAAAAAAAAAAAAAAGTTGAATAGAATTTAAATTACGAAAAAACTGTTAAAATGATGGGGGAAAAGAAATATGAGGTAGGAAAGAACTCAGTGAAGCATGAGTTTTGTTTTCCACAACAAATCTGATCCCATTTTGACCTTCTGGCATTAGCCTTTGAAGAGAAGGCTATGAATAATAATTTCCTCAAATCTGTTATAAAACTAAGTCAAAGTAGCATGACGTGAAACACAAAGGTCAAAAGCATTAGATGCATCTACACTGAACACAGAAACATTATAAATGAACTCAGCTCCAAGAGACTGAACTTGTACTCCTTTGGCTCTGTTTTGTTTATTTTGAATTTCACTTCTGCAAGTGAATCATCATGGAAGATTAGCTAAGTTCTACCTTTATAAGATAGCTATCCAAGAAGTTCTAGGCTTTTTTAAGATTGTAGAATTTACAAAGTAAAAAGCAAATTAGAGTGCTTTATGATATTTTATCTTATATTATCAAATTCATTATATGTTAAAACCATCACAACAGAAAGTACACTAACACTCTTCTCCATATTGTTAGGTGGCTACCTGCATTTCTTTTTTATTTGTTTTTATTTTAAAAATAAAAGGAGGAAAACATTAACAGACAGACAACCTTTTACAAAATAACAAAATAATGGTACAGACAATACAGAGTCACATACAAAGTGGAAGCAAATTAACAATGCTTGCTGTATTACATATTGATATCTTCAAAGTGGTTTCTCATGAAAACAGATAGAGACATGCAGTATTGATCAATCAAGGACTTACTGACAGTTTCTTTCAGCAAAGAAATAGAGGACAGTAGAACAACTATGTTAACTATCCTGTATATACATACATACAAAATTTCTCCTTCTTTCCCTTCTCTTTTCCCACATTCCAGTTGCCCTTTACCCTTGAGTGCTTTCCTATCATTTCACAATGTCTATCATACCTCCTAGTTTAAATTAACTCTTTCAGGTTTCACATTAGTGAGACAATGTGGTGCTTGTACCAGCAAGTCTGATTTATTTCACTTATGAGTATGGTCTCTAGTTGTGACCATTTACCTATAAAGGCCTTGAGTTTATCTTTCTTTATAGCTGAGTAATATTTCATTATATAAAAGTACCACAATTTTCTTATCCAATCCTCAGTGGATGGACATTTGTGTTGCTTCACAAATACAAATTGTGCTGCTATGAACATAGGTGCACATATATCACTGTGATATGATGTTTTTAGATCTTCTGGGAAAATACCCAGCAGGGGGATAGCTGGGTTGAATGGGACCTCTAGACCTAGTTTTCTGAAGAATCTCCAAACTGATTTCCACAGTGGTTTCACCAGTCTGCATTCCCACCAGCAGTGGAGAAGGGTTCCTATTTCTCCACAGCCTCGCCAGCAGTTATTGGTTGATTTCTTAAAGCTAGCCATTCTTACTGGGGTAAGGTGGAATCTTAGTGTTGTTTTAATTTGCATTTCTCGAATGACTAATGATGTTGAACATTTTCTCATGTATTTATTTGCCATTTGTATTTCCTTATCTGAGAAGTGTGTATTCATCTCAGCTGCCCATTTTTGGAATGGGTCTTTGAATTTGGGGGTGCTGATACTTTTAAATTCTTTATATGTTCTAGATAGAAGCTCTTTGTCTGAGGGACAGCCAGCTAGAATTTTTTCCAAGTTTGTGGGTTTTCTTTTTACTCTGCTGGTGGTTTCTTTAGATGTGCAGAAACTTTTCGGTAGGATAAGATCCCAGTTGCTGATTCTTTCAAGTGTTTCACATGCAATTTGGCTTTTGTTCATGAACTCTCTGCCTACCCCTATGTTTTCAAGGTTTTTACCTACTTTCTCTTCCAATAGATTTAGCATTTCTGTTTTAATATTGAGATCTGTGAACCATTTTGACTTGAGTTTGGTGCATGGTGATAGGCTTGGGTCTATTTTCAGTTTTTGGCAGGCTACCTGCATTTCTTTATGTTATTTAGACTCTTGTAGTTCTTGGATTCATGCTAATTTACTAGGTATATTATTTTAATCATATTTTACTAATAATTTATATACTGTAACTACTTAGCTTATATTATACATTTCATTGTATCTTCATAGGTTAGGGGTAATGAGTAGAAATGGCTTCTATTTATTTATGCACTTAAATATATCTATTTTAAATTAAGACTGCATGTGAAAGCTCAGTAACTGAACCAGTAGAGAGTGAGTTTGTGGGTTTGGGGTTATTGTAAGGGGAACAGTATAATACAGGACACATATTTTATAAGGTTATTTATAATGGTCACCCAAAGAATGATAGACAAGTAAGTGCATGAAATCTGTCCACACACTAACGACCAAGGAATCCAGCTGAGGGTCTGGGTCCCACAGATATGTTCTGCATGAGTCCAGCTGATAACTACAGCTCATAACAGTGCCTCCGACAAGTCCAGCTGGAGGCCTAGAGCCCATAACAATGTCTCATACAGGTCTATTTCACAGATTTGCGCTGGGAAGGCCCAAAGGTCAGTGGTGGAATCTAGGAAGTCTGTGCCAGTGGGAGGAAGGATTGGTGTTAGCAGGCTCAGGGATCTGCACTGGAGCCAGGAAGCCACACGCAAAGTAAGAACCAGAGCTCCCCCAAAGGTACCGCCACCATCCTCAGCAGCAGTGAAGTTCCGAGCTCCTCCGATGTCCAGCAAAGCTGAGTTCCCATCAGGAAAGTCAATGTAACAAGCTTCTCAGGAGACTGAGAAATGCACCTTCTTCCCTCCTGGAGCCAGGAAGCAATGCTAAGAGTGAGGACCAGAGCTCCCCCAAAGTGAACCAAAGCCATTCTCAGCGACAAGGTCCCGAGCTCCTTGGAGGAAGAAAACAGCCAAGTTAATCAGGAAAGCCAGCATGAAAAGCTCCTCAAGAAAACTGGCAGCTTCTTACAGCTTCTCTCTGCTTCCAACAGGCTCCCAAAAGCTTCTACCAACTCCCAACAGCCTCACTTCTTTTTTTCCAGTTCTGCTTCTTATGCTGCTAGCAACAGTCCCCAGGTGAGCCTCACACACCCAGCACCACATTTACTCAGTTCGCTGGGTGTTACAAGTTGAACACCAGTTGTCAATCCACTACAGTGAGGAACACTAGTAAAAATAATCTAAGCTCAAATTATTTAGATGGATCCAACAACCTGCAAAAACATATAAACTATAGGAGAATTTCAAGTGTTATCACGAGGACACCAGGAATAGGATAGTAGCTGAGATGGAGAATCAGACGTACGAACAAACTGAAAGTTGAGGTGAAATAGATTATATGGAGGACATAAAGAAAGACAGAAAGTTCTTTATCTAACTCCTTAGTTGATCAGATTACTTCATGAGTGGTATGGAATAAGGGTGAAGATTGCTCTGCAAGTGGAATATCCAACTAAGTCATCTTTCCCTGAAAACGTCCCATCCTCATTATATTGTAGCACCACAGCCATTAAACTAGGGGCTGTTGGGGGCTGGTGATTTAGCTCAGCAGCACAGTGACTGCCTGGCAAGCATGAGGTCATGAGTTTGATTCCTGGTACCGGAAAACAAAACAAAACAAAAACAAAAACAAAAAACCTAGGGGCTGTTTATGTGTATTAGTTGTGTGTGTGTGTATCTGGTTTCTAATCTCTATATTTGTGTATCCATAAAGTTAGAATATTTGTATGTACTTAGGATTAAACTGCCATTTTCCACAAAATCAAAATCATTGTATTTGATTGAGTTTTACAGCCTCTATAGATTAATTTAGGGGAATTGACATTATTACTCTAGTGATCAATTCATGAATGTGGTTCATATTTGCAATTATTAAACTTTTTATTTTTATTTCACTCTGATTCGTAATTTCTTGTGTGGGTATTTTTTATGCAACTACCACAATTATTTTCAATTTTAATATTTATTACTTTAACGTCACTTTTGCTGGTTTATCATTTTCCTTTTAGTTATGCTGTCTTATGCCGAAGTTTAAAAATCTTTGTATAACTCCAGGAACTTCTTTGTGCTTTCCCAGTTAATCTATAATTCCCATTGTAACCAAATGTTATACTTTAAAAATTCTATCATCTAATAATATTATCTGTTCTTGGGCCACATAAAAATGGAGTCAAATAATGTGTACTCTGGTATTTTTTGCTTCTTTATTCAGCACATTGTTTGAGAATCAAGCTTATTGTTATTTATACAGGTATTTCATCCTTGTTATCAATGTGAAAATTTTGTGAGTTCACTAAACTAAATCTTTTCATCTCTACTTTTGCTGATAGATATATGGTTATTGATAGTTTATTATGATTATGAATGGAGCAGATTTGAATATTCATAAATTGTCTTTTAGACACATTTTCATTTAGTTTTGGTAAATATCTAAGAGTAACATTAATAAGTCATAGGGAAGTTTTATGCTTAGATTTATCATAAATTCACAATCTTCCAAAGTGACATTATTTTCCATCTTTTTCAGCAATGTGTAAGAATTCAAGAAGCTTTATTGTCTTGCTGTCAACAAGACACTGTCAGTCTTTAATTTTGGCTTTTTTAGGAAGTCTCTAACGTTACTTGGTTGTGCTTTCATTTTTAATAACACTGGTGATGAGAGATTTCAATCAGCCTTTTTATGCGCTAATTGGCCACTCAGACATTGTCTGTCATAAAAGTCATCATTTAGCAGGACTTTAAAAGGAGGGCTGGTTTCTACGCTATGTGTCGGGCTGGGGATTTAGCTCAGCGGCAAAGCGTCTGCCTGGCAAGCGCAAGGTCGTGAGTTTGGTTCCCAGTAGTGGAGAAAAACCAAAAAAAAAAAAA
>NW_004955441.1:8503319-8579134 GCF_000276665.1 Chinchilla lanigera | reverse complement strand
AAATTAATTTGGGCTGGGGATATAGCTCAGTGGCATAAGTGCCTGCCTAGCAAGTGCAAGGTCCTGAGTTCGATTCCCAGTACTAAAAAAAAAAGAAAAACAAAAAAAAGTAGGCCAGTCTATGCTATGTGTCTTATTTTTGTAGCAGGAATCGAACTCGGGACCTTGCGCTTGCTAGGCAAGTTCTTGTGCTGCTGAGCTATATCCCTGGCAAGGGTTGCCTTTTAATTGCTGAACTCTTGAATACTTTAGACATAAGTCTTTTGTCAAATATATATATTATATGTGTGTTCTCCAGTATGTGGCTTACTTATTGACTTCCCTAGCATTGTCTTTTTATGCTGCTGCTATTTTTGCTTTTAATTTTGAAGTCTAAACTCATCAGGAGTTGCAAAAAATATACAGCTATGTCCATTTACTCTTCAGCTTGTTTTCTCCAATAGTAATAACTTACCTAGCTAGAGGAAAATGTCAAAACCTGTAAAATGTTGGTGTAGTTTGTAGAGCTCCTTCGGATTCCACCAGTCTTACTCATACACATGAATGCTTATGTGTGCAATTTTATCACATGCATAGCTTTATGCAAACACTACAAAGAAGGTACAGTATACAATGCATGTGCATTTTTGACAACTACTGAAGTTACTTCAGCCACAGGTCATGCAAGAATCATTATAACAACTGCATAAATCTGTTTTGCTTTTATTAATATCATTTTAATTTTTTAAGTGATTTAACATATCCAGCTAGAACGTCTCCTTGAGAAAACATAACTTTATTGTTCATTTGTGCCAAAAAAGATGACACAACTACAATCGGTATTCACCCTGACGTATTCGCTTAATATCATTGGCTCTAATTTTCATAAACACTCTCTATTAAAAACTATAAATGCTGTGGAAGGTTTATTACTGCTTGTGCACTGAGCAACGTGAAGTAATATTTCTTTACAGAGGAATGTATTCTATTTAAAATCATGTACAAGAGCAACTATGAAACAGATGACCTGCAACACACAGGTCTAGGAAATGCCAACGGAATAAAAGACTACCATATTTTCTTGTCCTTTACCAGTCATGGTTTGACATTGCAGTTTTGAAATAAAAATAACTTTTGTCCATGGCAAACTCATAGAACTTTACAACTCCATATGTGATCTGAGGAGGGCAAGATGAGTCGTACAAGGTGGGTGAGAGAAGTATTTTTGAAGCCTGAGCAAATTAGTTTTCAACAGGCTCACAAAAACTAAATGATTTTTTCCAAGATGATCCCTAATCTATTCAGATACTGTAATACTATCGTCTGACAATTGCTGCTCATTTCTGAACTGGTTTTTTTCTTTGAACTGGGAAGAGCTTTATTTATTTATTTCTTGGAGATCAAGGTCTACCTTGTGAGATCAGGGCAATATAAAGTGGTTTAAGGGATACTGAGAACAACTTGAGAAAAGCAACCTTCTGGAACCAATGTATGGACTTCTGTAAAAGCTCCACGAATCTCAGGCTAAGATCTAGTCCTCTGTCCTCTCTGAAGCAGTGCTGCCTCAGTGGTGCACACAGGTGCTCTTCACGGCTCCCTTCTGCCTGCCTAAAGGATCTCTTAGGCCTATACCCAAGCCTACAGTGGATCTTAACTTACCCTGTGATGTAAATTGCTATCTAACCTTGCTATTCTTTTTTTTTTTTTTTTTTATTTTGGTATTACAGAGTCAGTGTTCTTTCCCTCCTAGTTTTGGACTCAAAATTTCAAAAATTTCTTCAATCTTTATTTCACTCCAAAACCTAGACCCAAGATATATTTTTTTCTCTTGAGAGGGGAGGAAAAATAATTCCTTTATAATCTTTGTCTAAGAAATGTACAGATGAAAAGTTAGTAATTAAACTGTTCTTCAGAAATTTTTCCTTTCAAATATATATGTATATATATATATATATACATAGTTCACGTGTTTATCTTTCATTTTAAAGATATTACATAAAGACATTCATATAAGAAAAAAGGGATTTGTTTCTTCCCTTCTAAGAAGTATGTGTGTGTTGAAACAATTTATTGGGAAACAATAAATAGTTTTCAGGTTGTTACAGGCTTTTAGATTTTCACTAGCTTTTTTGAGGATATATATATATATATATATAACATTATATATATATATATACACATATATATATAACACTATACATTGTATACATGATTCTAATTTAGGACTATCAGAAATTTGCCCTTTAGACTTTCAATTTCAATTAACAGTGCTTGTATCTGAATGTCAGAACGAACTAGTCCTGGTGTCCTGAGACTTCTGGAAAAATCCCACATCTGCCATGCTTCACAGTGAAGGAGTGCCTGTCTTCAGGAGACTCTGTGTGTAACAGACTTTTGGAAACGGATGTAACAAAAAAAAATATGTAGCAATGACATATCACATCCAGCAGGTGGCTCAGGGTGATGCCAGCGGGAACCCTGAGGGACTGAGGCTTGCAGTCAGACTTTCCGCTGTTTCACAGAATCCTTGAAAATTAACTACTGTGAAGTAACCCATTGTCACCCACTTTTAATTGAGGAGAACTTTTACGCTTTACCAACATTATCTCTTAGACAAAATCACAACATAGAAAACTAACACAATCCCTAATTTTTGCATTGGGAAGGTGAGATCCTAAAGACCAAACTTTTCTCACCTGAACAGCATTAACTCCTTGGTTCCTCCTAGAGACTCAGTATAGATGGCTAGAAATGAACATGAAAAATAAAAACTTTTCTGGCAGATGCTACCTTCCATGGGTTAATTGCTTTCATGTGTTTGTTAATACTCAGTGTTTGTCTTAGCTTCCAAGCTACTTGAACATCACTTACAGCTTTTCTTTGTGAAATTTTATCAATAAATAAGAGCTGCTCAGCAGAAAACCATAGGTATCTGAAGACCCAGCTAGGCTATTGCCAAAGCAGTGCTTTTTGAGTCCACCTTTTGCAACCAAAGAATATCAGTGCAACTCCTTTGCCACATTTGTGATCTAGGAGTAGCAATCCGAGAATCATGCTTTTCCAAGAGCTTGTTTCAAGACAAGGACCACAACTTCTATCTTTTTAACCTCAGTCACTTGATTATATTTTTCTTTTGAGTAGTACTATTTTTTCTTGGAATATAATTTTCCATTCTTTACTATTTCTCTTATCTTGTAAATATTTGATGGTATATTTGATTCCTATAGCACTATTGTTTTGATAATGGCAATTGCTCATTGAATGTTTATAGCATAAAGGAGTGATATTTAGATTGTAAGATTGTGCTTGAATATAGCAGGTGCATAAATTAGTTGCATAATGTTTGGCAAACTAATCCAATCATTTGATCTGCAACCTCTATGCAGGTAAAATAAGAATAATGATGTGAAACTTATTAGAAATGATTTCACTATGAAAACTACAATACCATGAGGCAGATAGTAACTCTCTGGAAGGCTGGTTGCTTCACTTTTAAGGACTATTGCTAAGGTCATTGTTGATTACTTTATGCCCAATTCAATTTAAAATATGTTAACCTATTAGAAGGGTCTTCATTTTCAGATTTGAGAGATCTTAGAGGCAATAATGTGGTTATCTCTATTTGTACTAAAGAAAAATAATAGCAGGCTCTGGAATTCTAGAGAAATTCAATTCCTTGAACTTTTAGAAGGTTTTAAGGGAACAAACCAACACACAGCTATAGATAATCTCATTATTTCTTCCTTTATATTAAATAATATATTGGTTTAAAATTCTAGTAAGTTTTCAAAAACAAGTCTTTTATAAAATTTTATAGTAAGAATCAGCCTACAATATCACATGCATCATCAATTTTAATCTTGTTATTTGTGCTCACTTCAACAGTGCATATACTAATCTTGCAATTTGCTTTGCTTTTGAAGAGAAAAACTTTTATTTTTTAAACTTTTATTAGCATGTGTTTGCAGCACACAGTGATTACATTCATTAAAGGGAATTGCTATGTGTTCGTAATGCATCTCAATTCATTGTCAGTTCTGCTGAACTAGGAGCTGAAGTTTAAGCTTGTAAGAGCAATGTGGAATGTCCAATCTGTGTTCCATGGGTTAGAAACACCCGCATCTAAATAAACCATATTTCTCAAAGAAGTTTGTTACTCATTTACATTAACTATCCTGTATATTTTATATGTGGCCCCAAGTAATTTCTTCAGTCAATGCAAGTCAGTGTTGTACAATCTGAGGACTGAAAGTTGGACACGTCTATATACAGGTTTTTAATAATTAGGTCACAAGCCATGTTAGCAAGATAACTCCGCAAGCCATTAATGAATGTAATTGAAATATATAATCAATTCAGTAGTGTCACTATGTCATTTGCTAAAGTGATAGGTGATGAAGCACTGATATGCTCTTAGACTTTTAACCTGATGGGTGTATACAGTGGTACAGAATATGGCAGAATCATAAAGCTTCTGAGCTATTCAGATATACCACATACAATATATTCTGATATCTTACAACTTCCAAGACCTCAGTAAGTGTATTTTCATCATTTTCTGCACACATAACTGTAACATACTGGAAAGGCTACTTTTCAGGGCAGGGATCTCAGTCACTGATCTGTGAAGCCCTGGATTGCTTTGACTCTGAGATGTCAACCCACTTCCGTTAAATTTAACTATTTTGAAACAAATGACACAAAGAAAATTTAAATCCAGCTGTTGACCTTGGTGGCACATTTTGCCTTCACATACTAACATATATCAGTTAGCAAAATGGAAACAAACTTCCCACCTTGACAGTTGTTACATAAGCTATATGACGTGTGATACACCTAAATTCCTCAGGGTATGCTATCTACCTAAAGTTAAATTTGGTTCTACATTTTAATAAAAAATGCAGTATTCAAGTGCTTCTTTTGGCTCTCAGGAGGCCTCTCCAACCGAGTGCAATTTGTTCTTGGATTGGGAGAAGGACTTGATTTTTATAAGAATTGCCGTTTCCTCCTCCTCACTTTGCTCCATTCACACAACAGCTGTTAGCGGCAGCATATGTGGGGATTTTTGTTATCAGAACATAATAAACAACATCATTCTTCAGCAAATCAGAGAAGTGGCAGAAGAGTCTCATTCCCTTCGGTATGAGGAAGGAAGGATGGAATGTATGGGAGCATCTTCTTGCAATGTGGCACATTGTCAGTGTGTGCGGTGGACAACATTGTGGGTAGGTGGAAGCTCCTGGTAATGGTTAGAGAAATGACCTGATCGTCACAAAGTCAAGCTTGAAGGGATCCTGTTATGAGAGAGGAACATGGGGGGAAAAACAGAGAAATCTGATTTCAGACTGGATGACACATTTAGTAGGACTTTGCAGTAAGATTTTCTGTTTTTGAGATTATTTGACTCTGGGATTAAGAAGGATAATAAATATCACATTCTAAGATAATTGCAGCAGTGATGGAATGACTGAGACTTTTAAGGGGGGTGACTTTAGGTGAGAGTAGTTGCATCTATCATGCAGGGGCATTGGGCAAGATAAATAAAAAACAGTGCAGGAGGGAAAATACATATATACACACACAAGATGGCTGGGATAATCGCACTACTGATTTCTATTGGTTTCTATTGGTTTGTTGAAAGGAACAGTTAATGCTTAATTGTCTTGATCAATCTTGCATGCCTATGTCTGGTGATCTGAGCAACTACTTTGAAGATAACAATATGTACTATAACAACTATTGTTAATTTTCTATCACCTTGTTTTGAAATTCTGTATTGCTTTTATTGGTTTTTGTTATTTTGTTTTTGACTTTGTGCTTGCTTTTGTTTTTTTCTTTAAAATAAAAAATGATAGGGATTAAGGTTACAGATAAATTCAGAGCATTATATAGGATAGAAACTAACATTTATTTGAAAATAATAGGGATACAAAGTCTGTCACAAAATAAATATTATCTTCTTTGAGGAAGATAATATACAGTTAAACTCAATTAAGGAGGGGATAATACTAAGTGTAAAGCTAATATGCTCCTGAGCAGAAGTGTAGAGAAATATATCATCATAGAATATCATAAATCCCAAGTCTCAGGAACAAAAATTCTGCTTAGCTAAAGAAGAATAAAATATTAGAAAATATAGACTTTCATGCTTCTTTGGAAATTGTTATGTTTAAAACCTAAAATGTTACCCAGAAAGCCCATGTTCAGAGGTGGGTGCTGGTTGGGACGGGCCAGGTGCAAAGGATGTGATTAGAGTCCTGTATTCTGGTGGTCACTTCCTCCTTTCTCAGCCCTTACAGATTGTAGAGAATTTTAGTTCCTTGAAACTAAAACTGAACCACTTAGTTCTCCTGCTTCATATAATAGTAATAAAGTGATTGTGCTTATAGGAAGATTCTGATTTTATAGATAACTCACTTCTGTGTGTTGTCAGCTACCTATTTCCCCAAATCTATAATACTAACACAGGAATATGATAAGGCTGCATGGATTCATTTAATAATAATGGGACATTAATTATTTATACATTTATTTATCCTTATATTTTTCTCAGTTTTCTATCTATTCTATCTAGCTCTTTTTTTCCTTTCACCTTTGTTTTGAGAATAATCAATTTTTTATTTTTCCCACTGGAATGAGCATTTTGAGGTTGGAGACTTCTGTCAGGGCTGAAAATTGCTTTTGCAAAGATCAGTCCTCACACGCCCACTGATTTCACTGAATGAGCAAGGAGTCTATCCAGACGTCATTTCTTCCTCACCCATAACATCAAGAGACTCAGAAGGGCCATGCAAACACAATTGTCAATACCGTGAGTTAGGCAGGCGATACTCCAGATCAACACAGCTAATCACAGTGCATTGGTTTAATGTAAGGTTTTCACACTCTCATCCTATTAACTGGAATCTTAGTCTGATTTTATAAATAACTATTTGTCCACTCTCGTCAGTTATCTGTATTTCTTTCAGAACTCCACCCTCAACTGGAAAGGATTTCTTCGGTAGACTGTAAAGCTGCCGGTGCACTGCCTATCACCACCCCATCTGGTAATGCCATTTGGGGGGAAATCATTTAATAAATCTTGCTTTCCATTTGTTTTTTTTTTTTTATAACCAGTACAGCTTTAGATACTGACAGAACTGATTTAAATTTCAAACTATACTATTTGATAGCTGTGAAAGCATGGTTTAAGGATCCCTAACTTGTGGAGTCATGGTAGAGATTGAATTTGATAACATATATACAACTCTTAATAGAATGCTTTATACACAGAATAAAAAGTGCCCATGCTAGATGATAGTGAATGAGGTTTACAATGATACTGATGATAACCAGGACAGGGATGCTTGTAGTAAGACCTCTGGACATGGAGCTATATTTGAGAACAAGTAACCTATGATGTAGTCTATGTAAACTGCACACACATACTTACACGTTTTGCTTTGATATGCTAGTCCAATCATGAAAAGCCTATACTAAGTCATGGTTTCAAATACTCAAAGGGTAACAACTGCCAGCAAATGTCTTTTGAAAGTCCAGATATTAAATTATTTCACTTTATAGACCACAATTTGTTGTGAAGTAATCCCATAAAGTAAGCACAAAAGCAGTCATGGAGAATATACAAATGGAGGAATGTGGTTGTGTTCTGATACAACTTTATTTATGAAAACAAGCGGTCTATACTTGCTTGCTGACTCCTGAAACAGATCAGTTATTGTACTTTATGGGACTTTTGAAAGTGAGATAAATGCTATAAGTTTGACATTCAGCATTTGAAAAACACAGTGGCTTTTAAAATACTCTATATTTAACAGATAAGTAAAACAGATAATTTTTATTTGTCTGTGTCTTTATTCATTTTCATGTTGACATATTCAACAAATACACAGAAAGTGATAACTGAGTCCAAAGCATTAAACATTGTGCCAAGAAAACAAAGAAGAAGAAGGGATAATCCTTCTGCTAACTGGGCCCAAACAAATTAAAATATGTGCATGCCACACTATATCCATATTATATGCAAGGAAAGTAGGATTAGCATTATGAAACCGTTAAGGAATGAATAAACTCGCAAAGTCCCTTCATGTAATAGATTGCAACAACTTTCACAATATTTGGCAGGTCCATCCCTCAAGAGAGTCTATTTCTCCATCTCATGAATCCAACTTTGGTCATGAGATTTACTCTGAAGAAAGAACAGTGACAAATGTGATGGGATCAGAGGCTTAAAATCTCCTTAAGCCTTGGGGCTTGAACTTCCTCGCTGTTCCTTGGGATCTAGAGAGTATCATGTCATAAGGTCCAGGACAGACTATTAGGGAATAAGAGATTGAGATTCTGTGGAGCAAAAGTGAGACACCACAATTGAGACTCCCTGTATTAATCAGTTTGCCAACGGCAGATGCTGAATGAAACTATCCTAAGCCATCCCCAACCCCAGCTGACCCCTGCTGATCACAAGTATCAGAGAAACTGGCCCAGACCAGAAAAACCATCCAGCTGACCTATAGAAGCATGAGAAATAATACTATTTTATGCTTTATGCATGAAGTTTTGCTATAGTTTGTTACACCTCCAAAGTAAATGAAATAATGTAATAGACTTGTTTTATTACTTGGATAACGTACATTGGTATTCCCAAGCATATATGTACGTATGTCTATGTGTGTGGAGTACACATTATATAACAAGCACGCTCACAGCCTTCTATACTTTTGCAATACTTTAATGTATATTCCAGTTATGTGACTAAATTGAGTTACATTTTGTAAAGGATGGCAATTAATGTAACATTATATTGAGGATTTTTAATTGACATTCTTCAGCTACTGAAAAAGACCTATATTAAAGAGGGGGAAAGGAATTAAGAAATAGGCACTTCAATGAACTTTTGCCCAAAATTAAAATGTGTAACATTTAAAAATATGCCACATACCGCATATCACATTGGATCCTATTACTACAGTAATTCATAATTTCCAGATGCCAGTAAAACTTAGTCGTCTGTACAATATGATCCTCACTTCACTGTCATTTGTCCTTGCTTTATATTCTATTCTATTGGTAAAAGGGTGGAATTTCTGGCCATTTTGAGGGCTATTAAGTCCTACAGTTCATTTAGTAACAATTCTTAAGGCAAATATTAATGAAGTGCAAGGGCCTATAATAGATAAGATACCCATAAGAGGTGAATATTTCTTCCTATACCCACAAACAGAAGAAGACATAACATGACAAAGTTATATATTTTCACTTAGAAACAAATGTTAATTCTAGATTTCTTGGATATCCACCTAACAATCTACTGAATAATAAAATCACAGTTCAAAAGGCAAGTTTCTGAGTTACTTTTTTTGTTGCTGAGATCAAATACTCAACACCCACACGTTAAAGCAGGAAAGATTTATTTATCTCACATGAATACTGAAACACTGTACAGGTTTCAGTCCATAATCAGCTGGGTCCAAGGCAGGCTGGCTTGGCAGAGGGGCATAACAGAGGAGAAAATGTTCATGGCAGGCAGAAGACAGAAAAAGCAAGCAAGTAAAGGATGACTACAGTTTTTTCTACCCCTCATATTTTACTCAGGCTGCTTAGGGTTGGTTGCAGTCACACCCTTAATCCTAGTATCCTTGACTCTAGCATCGCTCCATGAATTAATCCCGGCATCACAACTCTAGATCCAGTCCCCTCTAAAAAAAACCCAACCTATGGCTGCGTGAGGCCTTGTGGGGACATCTTGTAGACACAAATTATATCAACAAGGTCCTCATCTCATGAAGACACAGCATGGAAGAGCCTGCAGACTCCTAAGGAGACATTCTGTTTCCTGTCCTTTTCCATCCAATTCCAAAAATAGGGGTTCCTTTCTTTAGTGCCTCCACAAATGAGCCCATTTTTCCTAACACTGTGCCCCGAAGAAAGCATCACTTTTATGGCTCTCTGTCTTATTTTTGTTCTTTGAAAAGTAGTATAGTAGTGCAAGTAGAAAGCAGAAACTGTGGATAGTTTATAATCATGAGATACTTCTTGAATTCCTTTCATTCCTGTAAAACCTGAAGAATACCCAAATGACCCTACAATGCCAGGACTCTTTCTGCCTCCAAAACTGATAGAACTCCAAAGCTCATAATTCTATAAATGCTTTTCTAGAATGAGCACTCTATCAGTTATGTTACTAGGAGATTTAAAACACATAGTTATGATTTCTTATGGTTGTGTCATTTGGCTGTGGGAGTTGTGCTTGCTGGATTCACCCAGATTTGTGCAGCTGCTTTCAGCTGGAGGGTCAACATGGTTGGATGGCCCCGGGTAACTTCACTCACTGGTTATTAGGTTACATTGGCTTCTTTTGTACGCCAACTTCAGGGCTGTGTTTCAACTGGATGTAAGAAGAGGAGATGTGTCCTCTTCAGACCTATGCTCTGGAACTCATCCTCTATATTACTGAAGTGGTTAAAATGAATGACAGACAGTCCTGATTTGAAAGGGTAAAGAAGGGCCGGGGATATAGCTCAGTGGCATAAGTGCCTGCCTGGCAAGTTCAAGGTCCTGAGATCAATTCCCTGTACAAAAATAAATAAGTAAATAAATAAATATAAAGATTAGAGTCTTTGAATAGGAGAAATGGAAAAGTGTGATTGCCAAGGTACATGCATATTTAGTGGGAGGAATTTGTGGTCTTTAAAGAATCCCTGAATACCAACTTTCTAACACTGTTGCTATTGGAATAAATATCAGTACCAACTTGGATCATGTTTGCTCTCCATCTAGAATGGTAACCATAGCATTTCTTAACTGGTTCTTTTTCAGGGTACAGTAGGGTACATATTGTCTATGATATTCACAAGAAAGCCACAACAATTGTGTTCAGCTTTAATGAGGTTAACTTGAGCCACATATCCTATTCTGCTCAGATACTGTGAATCTTGGCATGATAAAGGCTTAAAATTAGAAGGGGAGAAAGGGAAACCGTTGAATAGTTTAAGTCAGTATTTGAGCAGGAGCATTTGTTAGTAACCACCACCCTTAATGCATTCTGGCTGAAAGAACATTCTAGTTTGAACATGCTGGGATAGAGAAAACAGAAATTCTTCTCAAAATGGACAAAAAAATTTTAAAAAATCTACAAAAATTTAATAGGGCAATACTTCTTCTTAGTAATGAGGAATATAACAAATACTGGTAATTAACTATAAATTCCTTGAAGTAAACTTTCTTCCTGTGTCCTGCCAGGATACAAAAATCTCCCTGTTTTCATCAACTATTTCTAATATTTCAGTAACATAGCTCAAGAAGATTCAGTGGGTTTTAAAAAAAACCCTGCTATTCCAACTTTTCTGAAACTAACTTTGGGGAAGCATGCACCATCATTAGTAGTAGCAAAATGTTCTGTATTGTTCAAAAATCCCATCTCTTCAGAGAGGATATATTTCTCAGTAGTATTCAATAAAACTCTTTTATAATGTTCATATCCATATCCAAGTTAACTAGAAACATTTGTAAATCATCAAAATAAGAAATGTTCTAGTGCCAGCTTTTAAAGAAGTCTCACAGTTAGCCATTATTTCCATTTGTACATGTAGAACATCTGTCATGTGAAATAAATACAAATTTAGTAATAAAGAAACTTTCCTGGGGCAGATGGCATCTACAGTGCTATTCAAACACAAGTATACACTGGTGACTGCTCGTCCTCCCATAAATTTAATGCGAGTGTATTAAACTGCATTTTGCATTTTGTTTTCTGTGTAAAGCTTGAAATAATAGTGTGGGATAATGCAGCTAGTAATACTATAACAAAATGGAGGTGATCTCATTTTTCTTACTTGGAAAAAATATTTCTTTTGGAGAAAATTCATTGCTATTAATAATTTTCATCAATTTGTAATCTTTTGTCATGTAGCCTCACAGTGTATTTCATTCTTCTGTGGAATAAAATAAGTTTTCTGGAGTTTAGCGATAAGGTGAATGAAATCTGGTATCCTTCAGCAATGTCACAGGATCCAAGTAGCAATTAGAATACAACTGAAGGACTCCAAAGTAGAAAGACATCAATTCATCTTTACATGATGTTAGATTGACAGAGGAGAAACAGAACTCCTGTCCTGTTGGATGTTAAATGTGCTGAGTTTGTGGTCCCAAAACATCAAGGAATGAAGTCATGAAGCAAAGGAAGAAGTTAGGATAGATTTATTGGAAAGAAGGAGAGAAAAATAGCTCCTGGATTTCCAGGAGGATTGCTGAGTCAGGGGTAATTTATACAGCAAGGTCACTGTGTGGGTAAAAGGTGGGTCAAACTGCAATCAACCCTTAGGATATAAGTATAGCTGCTTAGCTAATATTGATCCAATAGAGAAATAAATTATGTAGCAAGGGTACATGGACAGAACAAAGACATTTTGGGGAAGGGATGGGTCCAGATGCTGTGGTCTCCCACCTGGATGACTGACGCCTACCTGGACTTACTGGACCAAGTTGTGCTAATTACAGAGTAATGCCGTTACGATTTATCCTTAGGGCCTGTCCACTGTATCTTTATCTTCCAACCTGGCCTTTTTTTGATGCACCTACAGCCACAGTTCTGGTCTCTTTATTTTTGTGTTGACTTCCCTAAGAGTCCAGGACCTCTCTGACTGTATATTAATTTCTATCTAACTTAGCTGCCTTTAATAACAGCATTATTTTTTCTGCTTTCTACACTAATGATATGTTATTCTTTCATTTTTAAATGTGAAGCATTATAAAATAATACAAGGATATAAATTTAGCCTAGTGAATATAATACAAGTTAAGTTTTAGAACTAATATTTTCCATTGGAATGTGTATTATAAGGACACTTAAGTGGGAAGATTGCAGCAAACTTGTATCATGTTTTTAAAGGCAATGCTTGAAACTACTTGGGAGAATAAAAGCTTAAGGAACAGAATTTCTGGCCATCACTGAATAATAGGGACCTCTTTATCCCTTATCTTGAAAAAAGTTGGGGCACTATATGAAACTGATTTAAAGGAAACTCCTGAGGTCCATGAAAACTCTAGGTGCTGTGTACTAAGCAACAGAAGAAGACTCTGAAAAGCAGTGAAAAGACGTACTACATGGCATGGAAACCTCAGGATCTAAGGAGAGCTGGATTACAAAACAGCAAAAGGGAAGTGTGTCGGAGTAGAGGGGTATATTTAAAATCTTAAAGTGGTTATGCATTTGGTACAATGGTATACAATTTAAAATATGGGCAAATTGTATATTTTAAATATGTGCAGTTGATTTTATGTCAGCCGTATCTTAATCAAACCACAGAAATCAAATAAAAGAAAATCAAAAACAAAAATGATTAAATTTTAAGGAAAACATTCAATCATTTTCCATTTGAATAATTTGGAACACCTAGTCTCTCTTTGAAAACTATTTCAGATTTGAGTGTGTATTCTGTGTCAGTCTCTTAGAATGAAAAGTATTACATGAATGATTTTCTTTCATATTTTTATACAGTGGATATACACTGGTATAGTAATTAGTCTCATTCTGCACATGGGAAAACAGAGGTTGTCAAGGCTGTATAAGCGACACTGGGTTGTGGAGATAATTACTTACAGTACCAGAATTCAAACGTAGACAATTTGAATTCAAAACCCATATCCCTTACCGCATAAAATATCCTAAGATTGACACATTGTTCTAATACTAATAGAAAAACTTAATTTTAAAGGAAAACAGATTGAGTTTGCATCTCTTTTCTTCTATTTTCCTGCTCAAACCTCAGGTTGATTAGAATACATCTTAAAGCAGTACTAAATCTCGGGTGGCTACAACAGCATCTTAGCTCTGGTACAGGTTCATCCTCTCCGCAAATATCCTGTGGCCTATTGCCAGAACACCCATGAGACAATAGGCTTCTCAGGCCATTTGCCTCTTTAATCTCAGAAAAATCTACCTAAACTTCCCAGAATTCCACAGCTCTTCCATCCACCCCGCCAGCTAGATACTTTCACTTAAATGATTTTAGATACCGTAACTCTTGTCATTAGCATGTGACATACTATTATGAACCACTCTCCTCATTAGGAAATTGTACCTTCCTTACTTTAGAATATCTGGATGCTATCCTTTCTTTTATACTGAAAGCAAATGCTATTTCATTCATCAATCCTATTCTGGATTGTTTAAGGAACATTCATATCTTCCTTTCTTGAATGACTTTGACCTTAATAATCAACATTTAAAACGTATTTGTTTATTTTTATTACTACATGTTTATAGTACATAATGTTTACAATCCTTGTGGGAAGCTGGTACACGTACACAACACATTTTAATTCATCTTTTCATCTGCTTTCCCTTCCCTTGTTCTTCCTTACCTCTAATTCTTGATCCCTTTCCTATTTGAGAAAGATCTCCCTACATCTTATTGTCTTTCTTATTTTGATCCTTATTTATAATTTGGGTATCCCATGTAATAGAAACAATGCGATATTAAGGTTATGTGTCTGATTTACCTCACTTAATATTACGGTCCTCAGGTGCATCCATTTTTCTACAAATGACTCAAATTTTTCTTTATGAAGAAGTATTACTTCATTGTGTGTAGGCACCACAATTTCTTTTTTCTTTCACCTGTTGATGGACATATAGTCCACTTCCAAGACTGCTATTGTGAACTATGCTGCTATAAACATGGGTACCTATGCATCTGTATAATATGATTTCACTAACTCTTTTGGGAAGATACCTAGAACTGGATAGGTGTGTCCAGTGGAATTTCTACTTTTAGTGTTTTGAGGAATTTCCATACTGATTTCTATAGTGGTTCCACTAGTTTATATTCCCACCAGCAATGTAGAAGGGTTCTGTTGCCCTCCATAACTTTGCCAGCATTTGTGTTTATTTGATTTCTTTTTCTTTTATTTTAAGGAGAAAAAAATAACCAAAATAACAACAGTGAAGACAAAAAAAAAAATACAAAAGCAATATAAAGGACACAGGATTTCAGGACAAGATGATAGGAATTAACAATGGTTGTGATACTGCATATTGTTATCTTCAGTGAAGTTGTTCAGATTACCAGATGTAAGAGTGAAAGATTGGTCAAACAATTAAAGACCATAATAAGTAATAAAAAAAATAGAAATGAAACAGAGCTTCACTAAACAAGATGGTAGGAATTCAGCAATGCTTGTTATGTTGCATATTGCTGTCTTCAAATTAGTTGTTCTGAGCACCAGCTAAAAGCATGCAAACATGGTCAAGAGAAAAAAAAATTAAGCGTTAGTTGTTCCTTTCAATAAACCAATAGACATCGGCAATACACTTATATAAATTTTAAAGAGAAAATAACAAAAACAAAGGGTTATTTGCTTTCCTGATGCTGGCCATTTTCTCTGCACAAGATGGACTCTCTTTTTTCTTTTCTTTCCAGTACCAGGAATCAAACTCAGGACCTTGTGCTTGCCAGACAGGCATTTATGCCACTGAGCTATATCCCTGATGCCTCTCTGGACTGTCACTGTTGTTTTAGTTTGCATTTCTCTATTAGCCACTGATGTTGAATGCTTCTTCATCTATTTACTGTCCTTTTGTACTTTTGCTTCTGTGAAGTGTGTATTCATTTTATTTGCCCATTTTTGATTAGGTCCTTTATTTTGGGGGATCTAATATTTTTTAGTTCTTCATGTATTCTAGATATTAGTCCTCTGTCTGAGGAATAGTGACAAAAGTTTTAATATTTATCACTTGGTTATTGGTTTCATGTAAGGCAGATAAGATTATAAACACTTTCACAGCAACACATAGTTCTCTTTTGCATCAGCTGTAAGTCCAGGCTAGCTGGTATTTCTTTAAGTGTTAACTAGGTTTTAAAATTGCAGAATATATATTTGCTTTTATGTGTTGTCTTTTTTGCAAAGCTTTAAAGTCAATACTATTTTACTTAACTGTCTCAGTATCATCATGATCCCTTTGTATATTAGTATGATCTCAGTAAGTTATAATACATGAAATTCATTTCCATACATATACAAAGTTAATTAATTATGTTTGTAGTCAAATCACCTACTGCCACTGTGTCACAGGCACTGCACTAGACATTTATTGTATGTATATTTTTATTGCATATAATTGTCCTTACTAATGCCTCATAATCTTATAAATGCTAGATGTATTGTTTAGAGCAGTAGCTCTCATTGCACAAGATTACTGGTGTACCAAGTCCAGAGTCTTGAGTAAGTGGTTAAAATGCTTCACGGAACCTAACTTTCTATTGTCTTTAAAACATACAATTTGTTCACTTTACAAATACTGAGTGTTTGCTCTATTAATGAACTGTCAAATGTATTGGGTCACAATGCAAATGGTACACAGGTTCTGCAATAAGAGAAATTATAGCCCAAAGTTATGAAATAGACAGGTGCAGAGGTGATGAAATTACACTGTAAAGCAGGCTGTAGAAGAGATGGAATCAGAGTACTCTAGCACAACAGAGATTTGTTCAACACAACTTGAGCAATCCAGGCTGGATATATAGTATCCCACAGTAAAACTGAGATATAACTACTCACACTGTCACAAAGTAGTATCAATTTAAACCCATTTGAAAAAAATTACTTGGAATCTCTAGTACTTTTATTTCAGTTACACTCATATTTCTGCATCATAGACTACATGCTAAATTACAAGTTCTCCGTAGGTGCTGTTATTGATACAAATAATTTAAATCCAAATTTATGCCTTCCCCAAGTTTAAATATTTTCAGTAGTGGACCATCTCTATAATGTGAGGATGGCAGTAAGAATTTGGGTTGAGAAAGTGACTGATAATTGTACATAATATTTGTTCAAATTGATATGTGGTTATAATGTTGAAGTTTATATTGTTCTTGATTTGTAAATTGCTTTTATAGCAATAACAAAAATAGCATTTCTGAAATATCTTGAGAAGTAGAAACATGTTAAGCAATAAATTATTTCTTACTTTGACAGATGAAATTTGATGTCAGAATAGCTGTTTAGTATGCATTTGTAGGCCTTGTCATATCTCTTCATTGAAGATAACAATATGTAATATAACGACTGCTGTTCATTCCTATCATTTTGTTCTGGAATCATTTTTATTGTTTTTGGCCTTGTTTTGGTTTTTTATCTATGTTGTTGGTATTTTGCTATTTTTCTTTTTTATTATTCTCTTTAAAATAAAAATTATATATATATATATAATATAAGCAAAATACATATATCAAAATATAATCAGTCACTGTCATGATCTCAAAAAAAGAGGAAGTGAGGAAATCACCATTCTTCACTACAAGGTCCCAGTGCTGGGTCCTTGAGCCAAAACAAGATGAGCTAGAGCACCACAATGGCCTGTCAAGGAGACAAAGGATCGGGTGGAAAACAATTATAATGGTTATGGCTGGAGTTCTATTTATGATAAAGTGAAGCACACATACACCAGATAATCTCAGAGCCTTCTCTGGAAAGGGACCTGCAAGAGAATGCTATGGGAATTCCTTTAAACCCAAATTTCTGCTGGGAAGAACTGCCCTCTACTGCACCTTCCTATGGATAACATAGCTTAGTTTTCCGTTTACTTGGGTAACCTTTACACTTTAAGATTTAAAAATGTTTCCCCATCAAATATTTTACTATTTTGTTAGATTTATTCAAATGATATGTATTTTTTTGTTTCAAATATATAAGGTGTATTTAAAACAAAAAAGAAAATAAACATAAACCGTAAAAGGAACACCCTAAGATTGAGTCTATTTTATTTTAAATTTTCCCCTTAGGAGACACAATAGTAACCGTTACACACACAAACACTCTGTCACACACACACACACACTCAGACACATACACTTAAATTGTCTAAGCTCTATTGATTTTATGTGCAGATCAAATGTGATTTTTTTAAAATTCTACAGCATTTTCTTATTGCTATGTTTACAATTTTAATTGGGAAACTAAATGTTAAACTAAATTTTATTGTTGGTCACAAATAACGGTATCAAATTAAGGAAAATTGGTGCTATCTAAGAAAACAGCCCAATGAAATATGAACTAAATACTAGAAAAATAATTAGGCCAAATTATTCTGATATTATGTATAGATGATCTGCTCAAGATATAGATATGATATAAAATATGCTCTTCATGAAATTAAAACATTATTGTTACATATTATTTAGGCATTCAAGAGGAGGTCTATATGACAATGTCCTGTTGCTTTTTGACCTTTTTGCCTTCTCCTGCACTTAAAAATTTACCTAAACTGAGAAACTCAGTTACAGTGTTTAATAAAACAGTGATAGAATGATTTCTTCAAATTTTCTTTTGTTTCCATTTTTATATTTTACTAGTAAAACTTTGCAGAACATAATGATTACATTCCTCTGTGGAGTTGATTCATAAACATAACTTAATTCCATTTTCATTTTCTCCTCTCTTTCTTTTTCTCTCTCTCTCCTCACTTCATCTGGTGATCCCCTTTTCTTTTACAAAAGATCTATCTCTGTACTTTCTAGTTTCTATCATTTATTTTGTTTTTTTAATTTATCTTTTGGGTTTGTCCTATAAGAGAAATGATGCAATATTTAAGCTGTGCATATGATTTATTTCACTTAACATTATGATCTCACTGTGTATCAATTTTTCTACAAATGACTCAAGTTTGTCCTTCTTTCTTTATGGCAGAGTAGTACTCTCTTCTTCCATTATCTCCCCCACCCCTACTTCTCCCTTTCCTCCATTTCTTGATTTGCTCCCCATTTGAAAAAGATCTATCTCCCTAAATCCTAGTATCCTTTCATATTGTTCTTTGTTTACGTTTTGCATTTCTCGTAAAGAGAAACCATGTAGCATTTAAGCTTGTGTATTTGATTTATTTCATTTAACAAAATGACCTCACGGTGCATCCACTTTCTTACAACTAACTCAAGTTTATCTGTCTTTTTGGCAGGGCAGTACTCCATTGTGTAAATAACACATTTTATGTATTCATTCTTCTGTTGATGGCTGTGTATGCTTCTTTTAAGGTTTAGTAACCTGCAATCCACATTCTGATGCCTCATCTGCTTCACTTGATTCTGAGCCTCACAAGGAGTCAGTGGATAGCAATAGTACTAAATCTTTGTGCTGCTTTAAGATTATAGAACAATAGATTGAAAGAAAGTTTCATTCACTACTGTAGATTTCCAAAATGTGTTCTTACAAATGTGGCTGTACAAGGACTATCTGAAACACACAGAGAACACCATATAATCATATCTTGTACACACTTGGAATAACGTTTTCTCTCCTTACTCCTAATGCTGAATTAGAAATCTAAAGTTTCAGTATAGATGAAAACTACACGTTAACTATTTTAGTGGTTATATTAAATGTAACTCTATTAGATATTTCAATTAAATATAAATATTTTAGACTGGATTTAAAGTTGTGGAAATCTAATTATGGGTTATTAACAAAAGGCACATATGAACATATTCATATAAAAATATTAGGAGCAAATTGGGGTAAAAAGAAACAGTTTCCAAACTATGTGCAAAAGATCGATTGTGTAGTCATGGTAATACTGACATGCTAAGATTTGATGCAAATAAAATAGTAGAGGTAAAAAGAGGCCTTCTTAATGATAAAGACTCTCCTCAAAAATACAGAACTTTGTATTTGTATAGGCCAAGCAGCACAGAAACAAAATGTAGACATAAAACAAAAAGACAGATATGGGAAGATATCATAAACTCTACAATTATAGGTGAAGATTTGAACCATTCCTTTTCAATATTTTATAGAACAAGATGGAAAAGTGTACATAAAATGACCACAATATAGCAGAAAATTGATATTACCAATAGATAATGTTTCTTCCAAAAGTTCTGGTGCAATAAATGTGTATGAATGGGAAATCACCTTATCATTCACTCTGCATAATGCAGTATCTTTGTGTATCTAAGTTTACAGCATAAAATAGTCAGCATTTAACATTGTCAAGCATTAGACATCAATGCCTAATTTGGGGTGATTCTGTATCACTCAGTAATACTAGCTAGCAAGGCCTGCAAATAGAATCTTTGGAGACCTCGCCCTTTCATTCTTTTCATGTCCTGTTCACTCTGAACATTCTGCTTCAGCTTCCCAGGATTCCTTTAGTAACCGGGCAAGGTCAGGGTCATTAGTTTTGCACAGTCTTAAATAAAAGCACATTTGTTATTCCTTCCCTTACTGCTTCTTAAGGCAAGATCCCATCAGTGATGGACTGTTCCACTTTCTAGTTTTCAGCTTTATTAGTTTCCAGCCAAAACTTAATCAAGATTTAAGGTCAATGAATAGAGTTCCCCTGGCCCTTGGGGGAGTGATAGCTAAAGACAAATGTAGCCTGGGAAGATTCTTATCACTGCCCTTAGGACTACAGAAAATAAAATAATAACTACCTATTTAAAGCCTTTAATACCTCACTGGTCTGGTTTGCATATAATTTGGAAAAGTAAGCCCAGCTAGGGCTAGTTGATGCAATTACAAATAAAAAGGAAAATTTGATTGTTTTGCCATGCATGCAAACATTAAGAAAATTAAGTCTTTTCCTTTTTATTCAAGTAGTGACTATAATTATAGATAGCAGGGATTCTTAGGTACTATAAAATATGGAAATGCTTCAGTGCTTTTATATTGTTGCTAGCTGTATAGTTGATTATTAAAGGATTACAGGAGAGCTATGGTTTAATGAGTGCAGTTTTGGAAAACAACAGGGGGGGAAGCCATTACTGCGTTGTAGTGCTGTTTTTCTCACCGCTGCCTCTGAGTACAGCCAAACAATGTGTTTAAACTAGCTCAGCTCCCATCCTAATATAACCTGCTATGGGCTCTGTCACTACCCGTCTTTCTTAAAAGAAATGCAGACACTTGATAGTGTAGCGGAAAGGTGTTTAGATTACTATTTTCTTGTAATGTGGTTAAAGATATTCTCAGTCTGGTAGCCAAAACAGGAACCATTCCTTGATATTAAAATAAATTTAGAAACAAAATGGAAAACTGAGAACAAAAGCAGAGATTAGATGTCAAAGGAGAAGAGATGTCAGAAGGAAAGGTTAAAAAAAGAGAATTAATTATGTTTTAGTCATTCAAATGACTGCCATACTCCTAGTGATGATTATGGCCAATTTTACAATAATCTACTGTAGCACTGAACATGCAGAACTTGCAAGGCATAATGGCGCATGCCTGTAATCCCAGCATTTGGGAGGTTGAGGCAGGAGGATCGTTGCAAATTTGAGGCCATATTGAGCTACAAAGTGAATTCAAGGCTACCTGAACTACCCAGTGAGACCTTGTCTCAAAAAAAAAAAAAAACAAAAAACAAAAAAACAGAAAAAAGAGACCGAACATGCTGAACTCAATGGGGTGCCATCAGGGAAAAACTTTTCTTCCACAATCCTGTTAAATTTATTATGCGGGCCTAAACTTGCTCCTGCTCACAGATGAAAATTAAAACAGATCTTTCTGACTTTCCTGGGTAATTTTAAGTAGTGCAAACTGCCCTCCTTTATCTTCAACTCATACAATGTAGTCTTAGTTAGTAATAACCAATTGCTTAGGTTTGTGTATGTAAGAAACAACTTCAATTTTAATTTTAAATTTTTCCTTGATGTGCGTACAGTGAACTAGAACCAGAAAGATGGGCAAAGTGCACATAGTTTATTATTCCATTTCTACCTCATGTCTTTATTCCTCCTCACTCATCTTTACCATAGTTTCCAGCTTTCTATCGTTGGAACAGTGGGAAAGAGAAAAGGAAATGTAAGCCGGAAATTTGTAATGACTGGAGCCATCTTGGAGATCTCTGAGCATGGCAGATGTTTAAGCCCTTTCTCAGAAAACTTCCCATCATTTTGATCGCTCAACTGAGGCTCCAAAAGTGTTGGATTAATCTCCAGTCTTACTTTTCTCTTGGGATTCCTTTTAGACTCTCTGGACAATGTCTTTCATTCTGTCTGCCTTTTAATTCTACTGAGACTTTGGGTATATATGGAGACACCAAATGCTAGTTTTGTTTGTTTTCATGCTTGTGTGGCAAAAGAAATTCTCATCCTTCTGCTAACCTGAAAACTTAGAAAAATGTATGACTGTTGACCAATTCATGGAATAACAGTTGTTTCTCCTCTCCATTTGAACAGCTCGTCAATCATTCAGTCTGCCTCTGGATTCTTTGTTGTAGGTCACATACCAGTCCATGAGGCCCACTAAAGTAGATGTAACAATTTAGGATACTCTGACAGTCCTCAATAAAAGCCTCTTTCCTGAGGCCTCATGGAAGTCTAAAGACATAAGTCGTTTCTATATATAAGAGCTGCAATAGATATCATGGTAGTGCAGTGCTACCTTAGTTCACAAATTAATCCATTCCTCAGTCTGGGAAGATGGCTGCAGTCCTGTTCATCATCTGATGCAGAGTTCAATAATGAAAACTAAACTTTGTGTAACACTTCCGTTTTCTAACTGAATTGTTTGCAAACGGAGGCATTCATGAACTGAAGCATTACTGTATATCTCCGACAAAATCACATCCTGATTTGTGACTACCTGAAGCCTTCTAATCTTCTTTAAGGGATGAAGAGTTTAAAAATCATAACTGGCTCATAAAAGCTTTTGCAATCATGGCTGATAGCTGCCTGCCCAAGTACAGATTGCTGAATCATTATGGTGGTGATATAACACGACTGAAGCCCGAAAGAAAAACAAAGAAATCATCTCCCCTTCTTCTCTCAGCCCTGAACACAACTTCCTCTTACCCTTCCCGTGCACGCAACGGAAGCCCCAATCAGCTCCTAACACGTCACTGAGCCCGCCCCTCAAGCTCCGCCTCTAGCCAGAATCCTCAAAAACCCCCAGCCTCCTTTGTCTGCCCCAGAGGATTGGTGAGCTGCATGCAGCTATCCCTTCTCCACGTCTGGGCTAAAGGCCTTCTTTCACATTGGTTTGTTTCTTCTTCTGCCCTGAAAACCTGACAATGGCTTTTCATCTTTCTTAGGAATGTAGTATGTACATTATCATGATACTTAAAGAATAACTTCTATAGTGTTTTGTGCTACCTTAGTGTCAATGTTATCATAATTCAAATAAAGAGACAACTTAGTCATAACTAATTTCATTGACAAGGTCATTATTAGGCAAATTTATTAGATTATTCTCATTTTGGGCTAGAGATTCAGTACACAAAAATATTTTGGATATTATGGTATTCTTATCATCCTCAGCTGTAGTAATGATCTGAAAGGTAAAGAACACAATTAGGAGATTATTAGAATTTATAACTGCAGAAAGTTTTGCTAACATTGTCTTACTTATACCATATTATTGTTGTGTTTTATAGACTAACCAAGTAGTTAAAGATATGCTAAGTCAAGTACTTGGTATGAAAAAAATAAAAGTATTTGGTTCTGCTAAGTTTGAAAGTATTAAATCCCCAAAACTTTATTTTTTGCCTTTAAACAATGCCTCTGTTGTGTCTCCACAGGAATTTTGTCATGTTTTTCAGATTATGCATGCACAAACGAGGAGAATCCAATTCAAAATGGGTTTTCACAATTATTAGTACAATGCCAAGTACAGTTTTGGCCCTTAGATGAGAGGAGCTGCAGAATGTTGCACTTTAATTGAATCCCTGAGTTACACTGTGTTCAAAAATGTTTTACAAGTTTATTAATGTATTTTCCAGCAAGATTTGGTAAAAAGTGTCCAAATCATTCTTTTAGTCACAAGACAAGCTAGGTAAAGAAATCATTGACATAAAAACTGCAACGCAAATTCCAAGAAACCTGGATTTTTCACTTAACAAAAGTGTCATCTCATACATTCTGTTTAATTTCCTTAGACTTTATTTTTTCTTACTTTTCAAAAGGTTTAATAATCCTGCACAGCCTGCTTCACATGTTAGAAAATAAGCACCAGAAATAAAAGTGCTTTGTGATATTTAATAAAAGATTAAATCGCTTTGTTCAGTTATTATCAGCATCACCTCTATCATTACACTGTAATTTAACAACTTAAATAATAATATAGAATACTGTAGTCTAGGTCTTCTGAAATACCCTTGGTGGAGTTTTATAAATGAATCTTCTAAATTTCTTGAAATTTTTTTGAAGATTAGCTCTGATTATGTACCTACTGACTTTTCCAGGTACACCATAAAGTTCTGATATCATACTGAGATTGGAGGATATGTCAGAGATCATAACTTGTCAGTTTGATAATATGTGCATCATGGATATTGGTGTCATCATTTTAAAAGACCCACAAAAATTTATCATTCTTGTTCATTAAAGGTCATCAGGATGAAAGTCATTTCTCTGTGCCTGAAGTTTCAAATACATTTCTACATGAATAGATTATCTTCTAGATGCAGAGACAACTAATGATATATCTATTTTGACAGGAATCTCAATGTATGGAGAGAATGACTTTGGATTAATGTAGAACAGATCACCTAAAGGGAGTATTAAAAAAGTCATAACTCAACAGCACTCAAAGTGGCAAAGTTAGTACATTTCCTCCAGTTTTCAATGTCTAAATTGAAAACAGCTGTAATGTTAGAAAAGACTCCAACCCCAAATATGCAAGTAGTGCTAAAACCTCAAAACCACCAAAGGTACAAAACCATGTCCTATTTAATTGAGGTTGGATGAAGAATAATAGTAAAATACTGCTTGAGGTTTTAGCATAGAGCATTCCTGAAGCCAAGAGGAAAAGAAACAACCTCCAGATGTTCAAATTGTGTCCACATTTCCTCTAAACGTTTGCATGTGGCCTCCAAGTTAATTGTTTATAGCAGTTCTAACCAGAAAATAATGTTTTATTTTAGAGGTTTTTCTAAAAAATGGATGTTTGGATGTAGAAATCATATTTTTCTCACTTAAACTTTGACTCACAGGATTAAAGGTTGTAACTTCCTGGAACCACAAAAGAAAACTAATTCTTAAAACATTGCAATATGCTATCTGACTAAGGAAGCTCCATTTGAACAGCTGCTTGTCATAACCTTCAACAAAGGGTGTTTAAATCAAGTATAAGAGAACATTTAAATCAAATGACATATGCCATCTCCTTATGACATGCTCAATCAGACTCCGCTTTATGGAATTCTCTTTTTATCACTTTTTTATTTTAAAGATAAAAAACAAAACAACAATGAAGACAAAATCAAAACAACACAAAAACAATAATGATGCATGACCTCAGAACAAAATGATAGGAATTAACATTGGTTGCTACATTACATACTGTTATCTTCAATTAAGTTGCTCAGTCCACCAGATGTAAGAATGTAAGATTGATCAAACAATCAAAGACAATAACAAGTAATAAAAAAAAATGGAACTGATGCAGAGCTTCACCATATACGATAGTAGGAGTTCAATAATGGTTCTTATACTGCATATTGTTGTTTTCAGATCAGTCATTCTGATTACCAGATTCAAGTGTGCAAAATGGGTCAAGAAAAAGGAAATTTTTAAGCATTGCCTGTTCCTTTCAATAAACCACAGACACTAGCCATACACCTACCTCAGCTATCCTTGGAATTCTTTAATATCCTTCAATTCTTGGAGCTCTGAGTTATAAAGAGCTAGGTATAAGAGTGTATTTGTTTTAAGTTATCAACTGTGATAAAGTATCTTTTTAAAAAATATTGTGAATGTTATCGTTGTGTGTGAGTCAATGCACTATTTTTGTTTTTACTTATCAACTTGGCACCATAAAAGCATAGATGTTGTCAGAGAAACTTTATGATAAATTAACATGATATGTTACTTTTTGTGAAGATATGGTTTTTCTAGGATTTTTCCTTTCATTGAGAAGGGGGTTGTCAATAAAGTGCAGAGTTAAAGTTCTCTTATTTTAAAAGTTCAAGAAGTGTTATCGCAAAAAACATACCATGAGCATTAGGACCTATGCATAGGCATGTGTGTGTGTGTGTGTGTGTGTGTGTGTGTGTGTGTGTGTGTGTTTGGAGCTGCGGTTATTTAAAGAAATCAAATTTTCAGAATATGCCCACATAAACTTGGTTCCATCTCCCTGAACAACTACTATTTTAAATAGCTTTGTGTTTCTGTGATTTTTTTTTAAGAGTAAGACTCAAGGAAATATTACTTCTTGGAGAAAATTCAACAAATACTCTTCTGTTTACTTATTTTACCCAGAGAAGTTTAGCACAGGGTAACTTGAAATAGCATTTCAGTTAGTTTTGTGTAACTATAGTAAAAATGAATGCAGAACTTAATGGTTTAACTGTGGAAATCAGAGCCCAACTTAATGGGCCAAAATCAGTGTGTCCCTTTCTAGAGGATGCAGGGAAGAATCTACAACCTTACCTATTCCAACTGCCACAAATACATGCACTCCTTGACTTCATCTTCAAATCTAGCATCTCCTAATATCTAATACTACTTACTTTCTGCCTCTGTATTTTTCTTTCAGGACCCCTGTAACTAGTTTGGTTCCACTCAGGTAATCTCCCACTCACACAACCAACTGATAAAAAAACCTTAATTCCATGTGCAAACATTAATTCTCCTGTGGTAGACAGGATATTAAAACTTTGCAAGGTTCAGGTTGTGGGCATCTTTGGGGCTCAGGAGAAGGTCAGAGAAATTATTCTCTCCACCAAAATAGCCAATCAACAAAGTTTTCCCAATATGGGTACTTCCAGAGATGTGTTTTAAACCTCAATTCTATCTCTGAATTTACTCACACCTATTGAATTCATTATCTTTGTAGCTAACGGGCATTGGAGTTGGACTGATTTCATATGGGATTATGGGCTTCAAGGTAATAGCTCCTCACAGCCTTAATATCATGATTTTATTATCATTTTAATTTATTAAAATAGGAAGATAAAATAAAGAGTATAAGTGGATCCTTTCTATTCTGTTTGCTTTAAGTATCATCTTTTTAAAATTATAATTTCAATGTTTTCTTGGCATGTTCAGGGTAAAGCATGCCAAAAGGAACTAGTGCACGGCAGACTGCCTATTACCTCTTAGGAAACCTCCTGGAGTGATATGACACATAACCCTACAATGCAGACAAAAGTCAATAAACTTGAAATGCTTGTAGTTTGTGGTAATGTCATCTTGTGGACTGGCATGGGCTGTGTATATGTTACAAACAGCATGTTTTACAAGTAGCTTTTCCTTGATCCCTTGAGACCATCTTTCATAAGATGATACACCTAAGGCTCAGAGATATTTGAAAACTTGGACAAGGTCCCATTGCTGATGTGCCATATAGCCATTAAAGCTTGGCTCTGTCTGAGAGAATTACCTAACCAGGACTCACTGCAGCAGACCTAAAGAAAAATCCAAATTCTAATCTTTGTGGAGTGGTAAGTGGCCATGTCATGTTAATGAAGACAATGCCTGTTTTGAAGATTGGGGTTCAGTGCGTTTAATGACAAGGATGAGGAATAACTAAGGGTTATAGAAATGCTATTTAAAGAGTTTTGACACAAGAGTAGGACGAAGTACTGGCAATGACAATGGATCAAATGGCAAAATGCAGATAGTGCAAAGGTGTTAGGAAAGAAGTGATTTCTCAAAACAACAGCAAAAGTCAGATTCAAAACTGAGAAGACAGAAATAAAAGGAGAGAATGGACAGCAACTAGAAGAATGAAAAAAAAATCTCAATGCCATATGCTGTAGTTTAGATTTTGCCTGTGCCCTAAGGGCCAATGTGTTAAAGCCTTGGTCCCCAACCTGAGGTGCTGCTGGAGATGGTAGTGCCTTTAGGAGATCAGGTCTTATAGGATCCTTAGGTCACTGGAGACCAGGTCCTGAAGGGAAACTGAGGACCTTGTCTCTTTCATCTTCTTGTGCATGAGGTAGGCAGTTGTTCTGCCCCATTCTCACCACCACTGCCATCTGGGAAGCCTACCAGAGGTCCAAAGTAACAGATCTGCCCGATCTTAGACCGGAAGCTCTAAAATTCTGGGCCAAAATAAACCCTTTCTTGGACTGAGTTAATTCTGGCATGTATTTCATTGTGACAGAAAACTGACTGAAATATGGTACAAAGCACTTGGGATGGAGTGAAACAGATATGAGGTTGAACCTTGATTCTGTAATTTGGTAGACATGATTCTGAGCGTTTACATAACAGTTTAGGGCTACAGTTTCCCATGTGAAAGAAAGATAATCATAGTTCTTTAGTGTTGTTGAAAAGTACAGGATAATTAAATATCCTTATGCTGGAGAATTTAACTGGTGAGATACAGTGAGATGACTGGAAGATAAAGGGCAAAGCATAAAGAAATGAGAGAAATCATAGTTATGTTAATTATTAAGGAAACTTAGAGTGACTGGAATGTAGAGATAAGGCTTACAAGTTGACAATGAGCCAAAGATCTAAATAGTGTGTATCTTCTGAAGTGGACTCGTCGAGGCATTCCATAGCAGAGAGACTGGGTTACCCGGAAAGAAGGTCAGAGTAAAGCAAAAGGCTTCTTCACCTCCCTTCAGTTATCTCAATGATTCTGCCTCTGTCTCTCTATGCACCTCTGAAACACCTGCTAAGAAACAATAGAAGACCTCAGAAAGGCTTCCAATACCAAGCATGTTATTAGGTTTCTGCTGCTTGATTTGCTCTTTAGATTTGTGGTATTAATAGGTGGCCAAGTTTGCAAAGTTATGAAAATGAAGCGTGGTATTGGATTTGCTGCTATGAGTAATGATAACCCGTCAAGAGGTTCACGGGTAATCGGGCTCCCAGACAGCTGAACTCTCATCTGAGCGAAATGCCATCACCACAACTGTAGCCTGTCGTACAAGGAAGGTGACTAATCTGATCATTATTTAGACCACGGTCGAATGAAGCTGTTCTGCTGTTCTTTCCTTTCTTTCCGGGAAAAATCGTTACAGCACAAAGAGCTGCATGTCTACTCAATGGATTTCCATCATTAGTCTCACAAAAATAGCATACAACTTTCCCTTAGAGCAATGCAGGGAAACTTTACTGCCCCTGCTGACGTCATACCATTCCTTTTATCAGACTGAGGCAAAAATAGCACACAGCCAGGAGCAGGTTTTTTTATTTCTTATAGAAACCTAAGAAGCAAAGCAGCAAGTGAAGTATCTTCTGTTTTGGGTGCTTTATAGGACTTTGTTTTCAAAATTCATATGACAATGCTCAGTATCTAAAAATGCACAATTATATATAGTACATAACCATAACTAAAAAAATCCTTAGAAAAGAACTAAAAAAAGGGATAGGGGATATAGCTCAGTGGCACAGCTCCTGCCTGGCAAGCACAAGATCCTGTTTAATTTTTGCTACCAAAAAAAAAAAAAAAAGAAAAACAAAATGAATAAAAAAGAACTGCAAGGAATTGGCAAACTGTTAGAGTTCTGTTTGAATGATGGGATAATAGCTGTATATTTTTTTTTCTACTTGTATTCAGTATTAAATAATTTGGGTATTTTTACATTTAATATTCAAGAAAATTAAAAAAGATTAATTCTATGTGACCTCGAAGTTGTCTAACATGCTTTAATTTATGTATGTATTTGTTTTATTATTTTGTTCGTGTTTTGTCATCTCAGACTGATCCTTCCTTGGAAACTGATAAGGAATACATTGTATTTCATACAACACAATGTGTTTTATTTTGTAAAAACTTTTGTATAACTCAAAGATATATCGTTTACTTCCATGTTAATGCTTTAAAAGGATGTCACTTTGTCTTTGAGAATACTGAGCAAAAAAATAAGAAAAGGCAAGTGAACAGTCAAATCAAAGAGAACGTAAAATCTAGAGAGAGAGCCTTTAAGGATGCGATAGCTCAGCCTGCGCTATTATTCTACGCACAAATATTAAAAAAAAAAAAAATGTGACTGCAGGGAACTCTCATGAAAATAAGGGTATTGTCATCTAAGTGATATGGTTTGTAATTTGAGGTGAGTGAGCCGGCTTCTTCTTACCTTAAATTAGCTTTGTGTGTAACGTGCTGCGTGCGTGCTGCGTGCGTGCTGCGTGTGTGCTGCGTGCGTGCTGCATGCATGCGTTCTTGTGTTGAGGTGAGAAGTGAAGACAAAAGGAAGGAAAAAGACAAGCGAATAAAAGAAGATAGCGCGAAGTGCTGGCTAGCACTGCGTGGAAATATGAAGATTCATTAATTTAAAGTAAAGGATAAAAAGGAGGTATTAATCTTGGACACTGAAGGGAAAAAGATTGCAAAAAATGAACTTCTTGGCTTTCTTCTTAAAGGTTGTATAACTCTTATTTTTTAAGAATGTGTCAGTATTCTAGGAATTTGTTCCAGATGAAATAGAATACACACGGTGTCAATTGAATAGTTGAGTGATGCTTTGGAAAGCATTATTAATAAGCAATTTGGATTTGCTCATGAGTTTGAAAACTTTGGCATTGAATAGGGTCTTATTTTATCTTTCATTGTATCACATATTTTTTCCACTTGATGCTATTAGTAGACTTAAAAGGCTATTTATTCTTGATTCAAGAAAATAATAAAAAATGACTAGGAGAGGGTTCTTAGATTTTCATATGAGATTTTATTTTAAGTTTAGGTGCAAGTCATAGGTAATATTTTGGCTAATCAACTGTTGATACGTCTAACTATACAACGATCTATCCCAGAAGTACTTTGTACCTATTAAAGCATTACTGACCTTTTATTTTGTTTACGATATTTTATTAAGAGAATATTTCTATCACTATGGTAATAGAAAGAGAGCAGGTACAAGATTCTTGTCCTGAAGAAAACTATACATTTTAGCCAAGGAGATAAGAATATTTTCAATAATATGTCTTATTGGGTAAAGTTTAAGTGACAGATATAAATTTTGAGGAGTTGTAGATCAGAATAGGAAGAAATTCTCTCTTACTTGCTCCAGAGCAGCAGAAAAATGACTTGACTTCCGGGTAACTTTGGGTAACGAGAAATAAAGGAGTGAGGATTTCAGAAGGATGAATGCAGCAGCTAAAAAGACTGAGGTAATCTTAATGAATGAAAAAGAAAGAAAGTTGAGGTCCTCAAGGTTAAGATATATTCAAGAAAGATCAGATGAAGAAATGAAAGTTAAATGAGTTTAACAAGGTCAGTAAGCCAATGAATAGCAGTTTGGGGATTACTTGCCTTAAACAGAAACCCATATTCTTTCCCTTTGGTATGCTAGGACTTTTTCTTTCATTGTTTTTTTCTTCTTTCTTTCTTTCTTTTTTTTTTTTTTTAAGAAAAGTGTTAATCCACAGTGCTTAGTGTCATTACTACAGGTGTTCTATGTGACACAGATTCAAAGAGGAAGACTAAGGAACTCAGGCAATGGTTCTCACATGGAGGAGTTTTGGGGCACTTATTTGAATATCACCTGTCATTTGTATCAGACTGTTATTAAAATTCACCCTACGTCCTGATTTTGTGTTCATTTCGCTGTTTAGAAAAGTATAACATTTTCTATATTGACATAGTCATGGGGACATTTTACACTGTTAAAGATTCCTTTTAAGATCTATCCTTTAAGATTTAGAAATGAAGCAAGGATCTGGAGAATGGGCTGGTTTATTTACAGGGAACTCTTAGGCTAGGCTTCCTAACAATGAAGATTAAACTATTGTCACGAGTATAGATATTATTCCTTGTTATTTCACAGCTTCAGAAAGCATTCTGTACTCCACTGTCTGAGTGGAAAATCTCACAAATAAGGTGTTCTTTTTTTAGCTCTACAAGCTAATTATTTACCTGTGTCTTTTGTTAATATAGTAGTATATGGAGCTGAAAGACCTTCCTATATTTTTTGTTACAATAAGCACAGGTAAAACATAAATACGAAGAAGACAGGAAATATTAAATTCACGATCATTATTCTGTAGAAAAGTTTAGGGAAATAATTGAATTTCATTCTGATTTTCCGTGTTCAATAAGAGGAGAAACCACAGTTTCCACGCTTTCCTTACAGCTTTGTAAATGTTCTTTGAAATGCTTTAATTACCCTGAATATATCGTTAAGGTATTGAACTAAACAGTAAGCAGTGTTAAGAATAAGAGCTCATATAGACCCTCCTAAATATCTATATATTGTATGAGGTCCTGTATACATGTATAGTTTTCTGTGTATTAAATGATATGAGCTTGTTCAAACTTTCTTGGTCCCTCAGAAGTGACATGGACACTACAACAGATAGGCCAGTTTGAAGCACATTATTAAAAAGCAGCTTGCTGAGAAAAGATGAGCTGGCTAAAGATTTGGGAATACTTACATAACAGTCCCTTAAATATGAATTTTAAAATTTTTACATTTTCTACTTTAAAATGTGAGTTGTTTGGTTTTTTGTTAGTACATGTTTTGAGTACATAATGTTTACATTCCTTGTACGAGCTGGTACATATACATAACACACCTCCATTCCTTTTTTCATGCCGCTCATCTCGATCCCATTGCCATTTAAAAAAATCTTTCTCCCTACTTCCTATTATCTATCTTCTATTTTGTTCTTTATTTATAACTTTGTTCTTTTTTAAAAAATTGGGTTTTCTTTTTTTTTTGTTTTGTTTTGTTTTTCTCCGGTACCGGGAACCGAACTCACGACCTTGCCCTTGCCAGGCAGGCGCTTTGCCGCTGAGCCAAATCCCCAGCCCCAAAATTGGTTTCTTATATAAGAGAAATCATGTAATATTTAAACTTGTGTGTCTGTCTGATGTATTTCACTTAGCATTATGGTCTCAAGGTACATCCATTATTCCTACAAATAACTCAAGTTTATCCTTCTTAATGGCTGAGTAGTGCTTCATTGTGTATAAACACAATTTCTTTATCCATTCATCTGTTGATGGAGGTCCAGGCCACTTAGCTGTCATGAATTGTGGTGCTATAATCATATGTGTGCATGCATCACTATCACATGACATATTTAACTCTGGAAGATACTTATAAGAAAAATCACAGGGTCAAGTGGAATTTCTCATTTTTTGAGAACTCTTTTTTTTTGTTTTCCGGTACCGGGAATCGGACTCACGACCTTGCGCTTGACAGGTAGGTGCTGTGCCACTGAGCTAAGTCCCCAGCCCCCTGAAGACTCCCAATACTGAGTTTTATAGCAGTTGTACTTGTTTACAGTCGTAGCAACAGTGAAGAAGGGTGTCTTTCCCTCACAGCCCTTGCCAGCCTTTGTTATTATTTGATTTCTCAATGATGACCGTTGTTTTCGGGGTAAAATGGAATCTCAGGGTTGCTTTAATTTGCATTTCACCAGAATGTTTCCAGTTGCTCCTTCCTGAGGCTAGAAGTGTGTTTATGTAGCTTTGTGCAGGTTTTCAGGAAAGAAGGACAGAATGGCGTTGGCTTTAGAAACCCGGTGTGGTCTTGGGTTGGCGTGCAGTGTTCAGCACCCGGCAAGAGAAGATTCTGTGAGGTCAAGAGAGTATGAGGGACTTTTGGAGGAATGACGAAAAATCTGAGCGACGGGACAATGCAGGTCTTTAGGAACTATAGATAGCGGTAGAACCTGAGGTAAGAGTTATATACTCCCTGAAAGTGGAGAAGGGTTCATGCAGCGATCCCAGTACCAGTGGCTAGCATCAGGGCTATAAGTGAAAGCCAGCTAACTCACTTGACTTTGCGGTGAAGTGCGCTAAAGCAGAGGTCCAGCCTCGTTGTCATGGGGTTTAAGAGTGGCGTAAATATAGGTTACCGTGAGAGGCTGCTTGTAAATGAATGAAAGGTGGACATCATTCAGTCTGTCGTACCTGGCCTTTCTTTTTCTTTTTTTTTTTTGGTTTTTCTCCGGTACCGGGAACCGAACTCACTACTTTGCACTTGCCAGGCAGGCGCTTTTGCCGCTGAGCTAAATCCCCAGCCCCGTACCTGGCCTTTCTTGAGGTTGGTATTTGCTGCTCAGTGGGACCAGCGTGCTCACAGGAAATGACCCCACTGACACGACATAACTGAGTCTATCCCAGTGTTGTTATCACCATTCATTCTTTTCTGAACAGAGAGAAACCTCCAGATGTGGTCACACTGCCTCAGACTCACTTAACAACTTGCACACTCATGTCCCTTTTCTTCCACAAAGTGAGTCCTGATTCTCCCCTTCCATGGGGTCCACTAGGCAGCCCTCTTTATGTTCTCCTGCCGGGATCTGCGAGGTTCCTTCAGCTCGCAGCACACGACTGATCAGTAAGAGACTGTGCTCCACTTCCGGTGCACATAGGGATTCTTCTGCTTTTATGGCTCTTTAGGAAAAGTGAAAAGAGCAGATAGAAGCATGATAAGCTTCATCTTCCTTACACACTGATCAACCCAAGTGAGAACAAAAAGCACCCTGATTATCTCAAGAAGAATTAATTTGACATTTTTAAAAATGAGAGCTCTGTGTAATTTTGCAAATAAATGGATTCACATCAACAGGAGAGCTCAGTCAAAGACTTAGAAGTGTCTAATTCCCACCCCTCGTGTCATGTCCTGTATAGGTAAATCCCCCCAAACAGGTGAAGCAAATAATTAGTGAAATGTTTTTGCACTGTTCGTAGTTACAAGTAATGGTCTCAAATTCTCATTTAATTGCTCTTTCTAGCCTTTTCCTAAAGGTAATTCATCATCACTGTTTTCCTGCAAAACATATCTCAGCTAAGAAACAGAGACCGAAGGAGAGACAGAGAGAGAGAGAGAGAGAGAGAGAGAGAGAGAGAGAGAGAGAGAGAGAGAGAGAGAGAAAGTGAGAGAGAGAATGAATCATTTCCACAAATTCCAGGCAGTAGAATATCTGAGAGCTGTTACCCTGAAAGTTCTGTTCTTTTTGAAACAGTACTCACAAAAAGGTCAGGAAACAAATATTCCTCTTACATTTGTCCGTCTCTTCCGGTCAGGGCTGGCATGGCAGGGACAGAGGAGAGAGAATATTCCACTGTTCTCAAAGGAACTACAGAGGGCTTTGTAACTTTGTGTTCTCAGAAGGAAAAATTCTGAGTCAAGCCATAGATATGCTAGCATTTCTCTGTGCTATAACTTTTATCAAGGTTATTGTAAGTTTTTTCAATGTTCTCATAACCAAATACCGTAGTTTGTTTTGCTCTGTTGCCCAGATGGAGCAAGATGGGGGTCATTCCTCTCTTGCTACATTGCTTAGGTTGGACTACAGCTACTGGACTCCAGCCATCTTCCTGGGTTGCTGGGACTACCACTGCACCACCGTATCTGGCCAGTTCTATGGATCTGCAGTGGTATTCCCCATTCCTATACTTTTTCGGTTTACTATGTGTTTGTGCGGAGCTGAGGGTTTTCAAAAATGTATGGCACTAGGACAAGAACACTTGGTCTCAGTTTTTCTGAGCTACACATGCTTTCTGAAGTGGGAGAATATTTGGTTGATCACCTTTTTCTAAGTAGTGTTTCAAAAAGAACAGAATTTACAAGGTAACTGCTATCAGACATACTACTCCCTGTAATCTGTGGAAATGATTCATCCCCTTCCCCTCTCTCTGAGTTGAGATGTGTTTTTTTTTTTCCTTTAATTGAGGCTTCAAGAGCTTGTTTATAATCTAAAGTTTAATATTAAATTTGACTGGCACAATTTAATAATGTTTAGTTCTCCTCAGTGAGAGATTTGTGGTGGCAACAGGACAGCAAAATATTTTTCATGACAATCAGTTCTTTTCAAATTTGAGTGAGTGGGGATTATTGCAAAGTACTTTGTTATAATTAAAATATCTTAAGTTTTTCTGAGACAGTCACGGAGAGCACCAGGAGGAGAACTAGGTTGCATTGGTTAAACATTTCATTTTTCTTTTTTTCTAATTCTTGGCTAAGTGTGAGATTTAAAAAAATTCACAATGTATAAAATCTGAGCATAAAATATGGCTGAGAAAGAGGGTGGATTCTGTTAAAATGAACCACATGACTTCATTGGAACACATTTTCCCAAGGAGTATGAACAAAAGTAGGAAATAAGGTTAGTAATTACTTCTTAAATTAGGTTCATGGTGACCTTGTACAAATGCTCTTACAATTCTGAGTAAAAAGACATATTCTGCAGCCCACACTAGACAGCAATAATTACAGAAGTAATTCTGGAAGAAAAAAAAAAAGACACAGCTTTAAGTTGTTGACTCCAGCTGTTCCCTTGAAATGAATCAGAAAATGAGCACTCCGGACCTCTCTTAACAGTAGCTCGAAAGTTAAAGGGGAATTGAAAATTAAGAATACACAGCTTGCAGAGTGACCCTGAGCTGGTATCTGAAGCAATATATCATTGCACCTTCCCAGCTCAAAAACACACACTGGAAGAAGAAAATTAACCCATTGTATTACTAGTCACAACCATGCAATTTTTCTTCCTTTAAGTTTTAACACTGATCAGCTTGCTTCATAGATGGAAGATCTTTTTCTTAAAAGTGCATCTTTGAAAATCTGATGTTTCTATGTAGCTTTCTGTCAGCTGAGACAAAAATAAGGCAGCGACGCATGAGGTAAAGCATGAAGCAGTCATCTTTGAGAAATCTGGATGAATTTAAGAGTGTTGTGGTTGAACAGGGGTTTTAAGAGAAACTGAATTTGAATTCTCGCTGGGTTGTTCTATTAATTGGCCATTACATTACTGAAACAATTTTCTCAGTTAAAGAAAGTGTAACACTTATGGTCATGATTTCATATTGAGTTTAATAATGCCTATAAATCCCTTGCTTTTCAATAAATTTAAGATCTGGCTAGAGATTTGGGAAACCTATTACCTGGAACAGCTAGATATACCATTTATAGGTTAAATCACTTCTTATTTTTTACCACCATGAAGTCTTCTAAGGTGGTAGTCACTCTGAATCTTGCCTCCAGAAAATAATCTTACTATTATTTTGTTTCCAGACTTGAAAGGCGCCATTATCTGTCAGCTGATTTAAATCTTTACACTTGCTATTGGTGACCTCGGAAGCATTAAAGCTGAATTGTCTGAAGAGAAAGGGAAAATAAAAGGATTTTTAAAGTTTGGGGCTTAAAAACTGAACATGCACAGGGAGTAGAGGAGCAAGAAATTGTTGAAACTCTGACACCAGGTGCTCCAATTGGTGGGCCACACTTTGAGAGAGACTTTTGAGGACTTCCTACCCAACTAGATCCATGGAAGCTTCTAAGGAATGGTGTTGGATAAGAGCCCATCCCCCAGACAAAAATTCCTTAGGGAAGTGTGAGAATTAAGTTTGTCTACTCTACTAATTGTGACTGAGGAGACATTTTAGCTGAGATGAGAAACTTACTCAATGCCTTGTGCATTCTTCAGGCAAATGGGGAAAGAAACCCTGCCTATATCTTCAGACATTGGATGCCACATTATTTGACTACCCAGTGAGAATGACTCACTCTGTCTCCGACCACCTTTGGGTCTCAAGGAGAAAAGGAGAGTATGGGGGAAAATATCTGTACTTACTTCTCTCAAGACTAGTGTAGAGTACACTGAGTGATCTCAAGCAGGAGAGAGAAGAAAGGAGAATTTATATTATCATTTTTACTACCTCATTATATCTTAAAATCAGTACAGCTCTTTGACCTTCCAAACACTGGATGATGAGAATTCTATTAAAAGAACTTCACATTTTAAATGCAGGAAAAGTTAGCTCTGTAATATTTAAGAACAGCAAATTGTTTTACCCAAAGATATTAAATATCTCAACAATGATCTAAGGTGTTTTGAGGCAATTATTGATAATTTTCCTGCTTCTTCTGTATCCTATGTTCTATTAGGCAAGTGAGAATATTATTTAAAAAATTGAGAAAGTTTTGAAGAAGGAAGAAGAAAGACAAAATAAAAATGAAAAGGTAGCAGTCAGCCCTATGGGGAAATAAGAAGCAAATTGTCAGCTCTCTCTTCCTTTTAAGATTCAAAATAAATGCTTTTTACATTTTATCTCTCTTTTCAAGTACATCAATTCTTCCCATGGCATCTGATCTTGCTCAAAAGGAGCTTTTTCAAATAACTGCCTTGTAGGTACTCTTATTATCTCATAATTTAGCTAGAATATAATATCTACAGAGCTGGGAGAATTTAACTTTTGATTGTTTTAGAAGTGTTGAAGAGCATACTACTCAGCTAAGAAAACAATGACCTACTAGAAATTAGACATTTTATCCGGTTCTATATTTGAGGGAGGATGGAAATTTGGAATGGAAAGCTCCCAAGACATTGAACTGACAAAATTTTGAGGGACTTGTGTGAATTATTTACTACCTACAAAGTTTGATATATATTGCAAGATTTATTATGTATCACTTGGTTCTGAAGGGAAAGTTTAAGTAATTATTTCCATTTCTTCAGTCAGAGTTAAGCTGTACCAAAAGCACAGAGAGAAGCAACACGCTCTGTGTAGCAGTGTGTTCCATAAGCAAATAAAGCCAACAGTTCTTTCACTGATTTCGAAATACTTCATTTAACAGAAATGATTAGTTTTCACAGAAAAGAGATTAACTGTATAACGGGAGATTTATTAAATCTTGGGCAAGAAATGCATCTGAAACTTCCATAATCAACTGTTTGCTGTCACCATTTCACGATTTGCAGTGGGAACGTATGAAGCATCTCAAACATCTAGGTTTAAATAAATCAGCAGCATAACTAGGAGTTGAGCATTGCATTTTTTTATAATTATAGTCAGCCCTATCTGAAAAACTGAGGGCTGTTGTCCATTATATATTTTTGTATACATTATACTCTTTTAATTTTTAATATGGCCAGTTCACATTGCAATTCATTTTATTAAAGATAAGAAAAGTTAAGTGAGTTAATAAAAAACATCATGAACTAGTAAGTACCTGAACTAGAAAGAGAAACATGATCTAGGTCTTTTTTAAAGATCAGTTTTATATCAGAGACCTTTATAGAACAACAGCTGATTTCTCTGTAGGGTGGTAATTGCTCTGCTTTGGGAAGGGGTAAAGAGATGTCTCAAGACTTTGCCCAAGTTTGCTTTGTTGTGCAACTATTTCAGGTTTCATTTTTCTCATCTCTAAAAGAAGATGATAATACTGTGTAATCCTTAAGATCTCAGAGGTGATTAAAGAAATAGTACATATAAAGCATTTATCATGGTGTGTCATTTCGTACATTCTTGGTTTTTTATATTTGCTGAACGATACTATTAATAGCCTATATTAAACACTTAAAAAAGTGTTAGCTATGCATCATAAAGCATACATGGTAACATAGATGTAAACAGTATCTGTAGAATAATGCATTGCATATGTTTATGGTGTTACAAAGCAAGAAAATACATATTTAAATATTTCATAAAACATATCAGAATTTAAAGCTCAGTGTAACAGACATACAGAGAAATATAAATTACTTGGGGAATAGAAAATCTATGATTTCATCTTAATTGGATGACATTACTACTTTTGTAACATTTTTCAGTTTTTGAATGACTTTTTCTCTCCCCATCTTATTTCCTGGAATGGGGTCAATATTTATAGGGAGAAAGAGTCAAGGAACGACTCATCTATCTATAAAGAAATGGGAACTCAGGTGTACATCCCGAGGATTCTCTGATCCTCTTGATGATGGGCGCTGACACCTGTGTGGTTGCTGTTTGTCCTTAAGGATGGAATGCTATAAGAATTAGCTGGTGTGTGGCCAGTCTATTTTCAGTCTCAACCTATATTGCCAGTGTTCCTGGGTCTGTCTGGTAATTAGTTACACATTATGATGGCTTAAGAAGTCTTACCATCTATATAAGCAGCTTTCATAGAATGCAGACAAACACAATAGGTGGACTCCTGGTTATTTGATCTCTTTTGTTCTGGATCATTTGGCAATCATGGAAAACTCAAAGAAGGAAATGAAGGAAGGAAGGAAGGAAGGAAGGAAGGAAGGAAGGAAGGAAGGAGGAAGGAAGGAAGGAAGGAAAGAAAGAGAAAGCATGAAAGAAAGAAAGAAAGAAAGAAAGAAAGAAAGAAAGAAAGAAAGAAAGAAAGAAAGAAAGAAAGAAAAGGAAGAAAGAAAGGAAAGGAAAAGAAAGAGAGAAAGAATGAAAGAAAGAAACAAAGAAAGAAAAGAAAGGCAGGAAAGGGATAATGTGATTGCTGTGTATATCACATATAAAAACTATGAAAAGAACAAGTGCAAAGAAAAAATGGTCTACCTAACAAAATGTTATGGCTTCTATCTGGATGTTCCCCCAAACCTCATGCAGTCGCAGATGGGGCTTTCAGATGTAGCTGGATCTAGGGTATGTGATGCTATGATCAGATCTCATGAAAGCTTAAATTTCATATTCATCAAAAGATACCATTAAGACAGGAAATCATAAACTGTGATAAAATTTCAATACATGTGTTCTTTAAAAAGACTTTTATGTTGATCATAAGTGATGGTGAACTTATGGCATGCATACTATAGTGGGCTGTTTGTTATCACTGAAACCTCTAAAGGTTCCCTATCACTATCTGTAAGAACTAAAAATGAACAATACAAGGACAGACAGCATAATTTAACAACTACCACAAGATTTGAACAGATGGTTCATCAAAGAGATGTTGGATGAGACATAAGCTTATGGCAAGGGAATCCATGATTGGTCACCAAGATAATATGAATTAAAGCCCACTATGTCAGGTCATCTAAACTAATTAGAAATTATAAAACAAAAAAACAATGCTACCTTCCAAGATCAGCAAGGATGTGAAACAAACGAAACTGTTCTATAATGTAGAAAACTGCAATGTCAAAATTCCTTGGATCAGTTGTGGCAGTTTCTTATAGAGGTAAATTTATATCTATTGTGGATTTCTATTAAAAATTGATCAATGTAGCAAGAAAAAGAGTGAGAGGCAATATACAAACATTTGTGTTTTGGTAAAACTTTATTTACAAAGACAGATAGTGAGGCAGGTTTGGTCCACAGGGAGTGGTTTATTGATCCTTTATCCACACTTCATAGAAATTCTATTGTTATAAATGGAAAAAAGGTAGAAATTAAAAAAACCAAATGCATGCTGACAGTGTCAAATTAAGATGAATGATGGACAATACAACCATTACTGATGAGGGTCTAAAATTTGTACAAGTGTTTTAAAGAATAGTTTGGAAGTTTTCTTGAAATTTTAATATATAGAGAGTAGAACTCAAGATAGGTTAGATACATCCTTATTTTTATAAAATACTGCAAGAAAAATTTCTAATGTAGATGTACTATTTTACACTCATATCAGGACCAATTCCACTACACAACAATTCCATCCCCAGGGGAATAGCACCCATAGGAAAACTACATTATTGGAAGAGATCCTATTATTAAGGTAAGTGAAAGTATATGTTCATAGGAAGACATATGCAACAGTGTCAACAGCACATTCAATTATAATAACCAAAAAGTTGAAACAAGTCTATTGGCAGCCTTCTTACAGAAAAAATTGAGATAAAATGTTTGACAAGTTCATACATTGGAATACCACTTACCAATTTGAAGGAAAATATGAAGTGAATCTGTAGTACATCTTGCATCCAAAAGGGCAGAGTCAGGAGAGAAATTGTAACACCCCAAGAAGAGGATGAAACAATTTGGTACTGTAAATCAGAAATAGTTGCCTCTGCTGAAGTGAAGTGAGTAGAATACAGAATTTTTAAATTCTTGTTCTGGTTGCTGGTGTGGAGTTGCTTAGAATTATCAAAATTCACTGCACTGAAATTAAAAATAGTGATGTGATGCTATGGAAGTTATCCATCTCTCTTTAATAATCAGTAAAGAGAAAATACTAACAAAGACACATTCATAGTCCTTGAAAAATATTCTGATTAACCATGAACAACTAACTTACTCAGGCAATAGCTGTACTGTATACATTGTCCAGAGTAAAGTGCCCTTTACTTGCTAGTTTTGGCATAGTCTATTTTATGGTACAAGTATCATCAAAAGTGTCACTGTATGCCACCCATATTTATTTAGGTTTCAGCAATGAAACAAAAACTTACTGAAAACGATTAAATCATCCTACTTTTATATTATGCTTTCAGATTTATAAATCACCTACAATTCTTCTCATTTTAATCTTAATATACTTTTAAGATATCAGCAGATTCATTTTGCTGGAAAAAAGAAAAAGTAGAAAGAAGTGAAGGATTTCTGCAAGACTTTAAAGTTAGTACCATGCAGTACCAGAATTGGAGTGCTTCTACTGTGCCCTGTGGTTTGAGTTGCTGTCACCACATGTAGACCAGGTGGTTTAAAGAAAAAAAAATTTTTCTCACAGATCTGAGGCCAGGAATTTGAAGATCAAGGCACTGATAGACTTGATGTCTGGGGAGGGCACTCTTTCTGGCTTACAGTATCCCACACGGTAGAAAGAGAGATGATCTTCCTCATGGTTTTTCTTATAAGGGGATTGATTCCATTCAGTGAGGCTGCCACCCTATGAATCATTATGTTCCAAAGGTGCAAACATGCAGTCTGTAGCAGCTTCTGACTATGGAACTTTGCTACTATAATTTACATAAAACCTATTTTTTGTGACTAACTGCCACAGATCACATCCTGAATGTTTAGTTACTAAACTGCATGTGAATCTATTTCTATGTTAAAAATCTATTTCTATGCTTCTTCTAGTTTTTCTTGCTAACCAACCAGTTATTTTTTCCAGCCTATTTATAAGAGGAACAGGATATGAAGACACTTAAAATGTCATTTTGTAAAAGAAAAATAAAATAACACAGGAGAGAGATATGTGATATTTATTGATAAGCAAAAGAGCTACAAGTAAAACAAGAGGTATTTCAAAGATTAGAATGAGAGGACAGTTATAATCTATTGTATTTGGATTTTAAGTCCATACTATAAATTAATGATTATTAAGGTATATATCCAAAATACTTTGATAAGAGATCAAATTTAAATATTTTATAGTATATGTGATTTAATAGATATAATAATGATACTGATAGTTCTCTTCTAATGAAAAGCATTTTAAATGTCTTTGGGAAAAATACCAGACTCATATTATAGGTTAAAACTGAAGTGACAAGTAGTTATACTTGTATGTCACCCCTCAGTTACTGAGCAGTGTCTTCTTGGATGACCATGGTAAGAAGGATTCATAGTCCTTGGATGGACTTTCTGAAAGTGTCATTAAATGGGCTCAGGATGGGACATTGGTGACTTTCACACCATATTTTGGACATTCCTTGACAGTAGCTTCAGGAATTTCCAATCACCCCATTTTCTTTAATATTTCTATACTTTCCTCTAATTGTATATCACTAAGAACCAAACAATTGCTGGTCCATGTCGAATGTGTCTAAATTTAGAGGCTGTCAGAACAGGCAACATACATAGATGTATAATGACAGATATGGTGCAACATCGACCTGTGTCGCCTTTAGTTTAAGACCTCCCTGGAACCTGTCATAACACTTGCGTCACACAGATCAATCACTCTTTCAGTACCCTAGACCCCTCTGTCTGCTCATCTGAGAAGCTTTCTGTAATTCTGTCCTCACTCTCCTTTTCAGTGTAAAAAATAGTGTCACACTTCAAATTCTGTCTATCTACACATTAAATAGAGGTATGAAATGTTATTCCAATGTCTTGTGTGTAGACAAATGAGAAAAAATCAAATATGCAAGTAATCAAAGAAACAACCTTCTTTCTTAAATTCAGAATGTCACAGAATTTCTGTGTGCTGACTTTCCAATCTCTAATTCTTAGCCTTAATCAGAGCATGTGCTGGCATGCAATATACAGATCTAGTATAAACAAAGGACAGAAATACAAATATATAGGACCACTTGGAAGGAATATACACTGAGTATATTGAGCTAGTCTAAAAATCTCCAAACAATTCCTGGTCTGTCATCCAGCTTGTGTAGTAAGAAGTATAGTAGAATTTCTGAGCTCAAACAGTTTAGGTCCTAAAGTAAAGTGTGAATCTTAATATACTAGGCACTTTTCTTCATGTGTGTATTTACTGTTTGTACTTCATCTGAGAAGTGTCTATTCATTTCAGATGCCCATTTTTGGATGGGATCTTTTAACTTGAGAGGTGGGTCTGGTATTGGAGTTCTTTATATAGTATAGATATTAATCCTTTGAGCAATGGCTGGTAAATTTTTTTCCCATCTGTGGGTTGTCTTTTCCCTCAGTTGGTGGTTTCCTCAGCTGTGCAAAAGCTTTTTAATTTGATGAAATCTCAGTTGTTGATTCTTTGTAATATTTCCTGTGTTATTAGAGATTTGTTTATAGCTTTGTCTACACCTATGTCTTCAAGAGTTTTACCTATTTTATCTTCTAGCAGATTAAGTGTTTCAGTTTTAATGTTTAAATCTTTGGTCTGTTTTGATTTTAGTTTAGTGCATAATGAGAGATTCAGGTCTGGTTTTAATCTTCAGCATTTGGAAAGCCAATTCCCCCCCCCCACTTATTAAAGAAGTTATCAAGGTGTTTGGTCCCTTTGTCAAAGATAAGGTGGCTAAGTGTGTTTGGAGTTGCTTCTATTCTGTTCTTGGGTCTGCTTTTTTTTTTTTTTCCCCAATACAATGCTGTTTTTATCACAGTATCTTTGTAATATGTCTTCAAATCAGGGATTGTGATACCTCCTGCCTTGCTTTTGTTGCCCAGAACTGCTTTTACTATTCTAGTCTCTTCTAAATTTTGAAATTGTTTTCTCATGTGAAGTTAAAGATTGTTTTCTGCATTTCCATGAGGTATGCTGTTGGTACTTTGATTGGGATTGCATTAAATCTGTATAACAGATCTTGAAGTATGGCCATTTTCACTATATTTGTACTCATAATCAATAACAGGGGATATCTTTCCATTTTCTGATATCTTCTTCAATCTCTTTTTCAGAGTACTGTAGCTTTCAGTGTATAGGTTTTCACTTCCTTTGTTAGATTGATTCCTAAATATTTCATTTTTCTTGATGCCACTGTGAAGAATGTGGTTTCCCTAACTTCTCTATCAGTGAATTATCTGTGTACAGGAATGATATTGATTTTTGAGTGTTGTCTTTGTATTCTGCTAAGCTTCTGAACTTGGTTATTAATTATAGGAGTCTTTTGGTGGAAATTTTGGAGTCCTTTATGTAGTGGCTCATGTTACCAGCAAATAATGAATGTAATCAATATTTATGACAGGGGCTGGGGATTTAGCTCAGTGGCACAGCGCCTGCCTGGCAAGCGCAAGGTCATGAGTTCGATTCCTGGTACCGGAAATAAAACCAAAAAAATATATCTATATCTATATCTATATCTATATCTATATCTATATCTATATCTATCTATATATATATATATGACAAATATGTGCTAATAAAAGTTATAAAAATAAAGAAAAAATCCTGGAAAATAAATAAATAAATGCTAGGCACACTTTCAAGGAGAAGTAATAGCTATTCTGATAGCTCCTTATCACACACCCTGGTACATAGAATCCAGGAAATCTAGTGTCAGAACAATCAGTTGAAGTATAAAACTGCATTGAGTATTAGAGAAAAATTTGATTGTTTTTACTTCTTTGTCTAAAGGTTTGTGCTGGAATGGTTTGCATCACCCCAAAGCAAATGCTGAATCCCCTGCATGTAGCCATGGACTTTACAGTCTCTGGGGCACTTAACTAAACCCACACACCTCCACCAAGACTTGCTGTAAGGCAGTGCTAATTTGAGGTAATTGTGTCAGTAGAAAAAGAATGGTCAGTGATTTTTTTTTCCATTCACGCTAAACTTTTTCACAATGCTAATATTTTCCAGATGTGCTTGTATAAAAATGTTTTATTTAATGGGGTTTATTTTTGACCATTTTTCATTTTTAAAGGATAGAAATTAATATAAAGATATATATATATAAAACAAAGTTTTATATATGTAAAACTACATATTATATAACTATATTATATTTAGTATATATAGTATGTTATATACACTATACACATTCTCTTATGTGATAAGAGAGATTAAAAATATATAACACTGTAGGATTTTTCAGCAGATTAAATGATACACTGAATGAATAATTATGCTGTAAATGTAAAAAAAAAAATTCTTAACCTGAGATTTGACACAGGGAGATGGGTAAGACTGTCACTATCAAAGCTGCCAGGGTTTATGAGCAAATTTTATGAAACTGAAAATAACCAGAACTACATGAAAAATTCATTTGTGGGGGTGCATTGGCAGTGTTTCATATTGGAGTCAGCCTTTCTTTTACCAATATTTGTCCTTAATAACAAGGAGAGGTCATTATTCTCATTTTACAGGTGAGGAAACTAAGGACAGAGAGTTCTGGGTCTGTTTTCTTGATTCCAATTCTCTGTTCTTTCTTCTACACAAGACATGCTCTTAAAACTACAACGACCAGAATTCCCCTTGGATGAAAGCTTTCTTGTAATTTCAAAGGCATAGAAGAAAGTATCAGTCATCTAAAACATTTATGTACTGATTTTAATGTTACTTGTAATCATTGCTTTCCAGCATCTGTCTTGTTTGAATAATAGACCAAATAAGTAGAGCCAGCCTCTAAACTCAGACAGCTGGTGCTCATCTGAGAAGAGTTGCTGGGTGAGAATCTGCCCTCTGCTAGAACACAGTCATCTATGATGAGCGCTCCAAAGGGACTTCTCTTCAGCGGCTACTGTGTTTGCCCCTTGTGAGATTTGCTTTACAAAAAGTTAATCATGTCTCTATTTTAGCTTAGTGATCACTTAGGGTGATACTCCAAATAACTGCAATGAGCAATGGACAGAGGGATGGAGGTAGGCATGATGGGAAGAGGATGAACTTGACAGATATTTAAGCACTGAAATAAGAGGTTCTATCAGTACTTGTTGGGCTGATTGATGAGGTGAGCCAGGGAAAGACATGGGTGGAAGAACATGCCTGCATTTGTCTCAGGAGCAACCACAATGCTGCTGCTGATGTCACAAGCAAAATCAGGTGGGACTGGAGATTTTTAACAAAGAACAGTTTAGGGGGCTGGGGATTTAGCTCAGCGGCAAAAGCGCCTGCCTGGCAAGTGCAAGGTCGTGAGTTCGGTTCCCGGTACCGGAGAAAAACCAAAAAAAAAAAAAACAAAACAAAAAAAACAAAGAACAGTTTAATTAATTTTCTCCAGAGATAAAGAAGGACTGAAAGATTTTAAGGTATTGGTGTTTATTTACTTGCTTGACCTTTGGATGGTCAGAAGAGATATAATAATGCAAAATACAGAAATTTTTCACAGTTGAGATTAGATCTAACCAGTGTTTCAAGTGTATGAACGCTGTCCTGTCTCACCAACGGCAAAATTTCCATGCCTGTCACGCTGTGGTGTGTCACGGTACAGTCCACTGGCAGTGGTTTGTTCTATTTACCAAAAGCATTTGTAGCTTGAAATTGATTTGTTCATTTAATGCAGTGACGGCCAGGCATGCTAGAAATAGGAAGCGAAGGGAAACTCAGGGCCCTGAATGATGGGCTGGAAACTTGGAATTCTTCCAGGTTGTACAGTGCAGGTCTTCGCATGTTGCCTGAGCAACCTCAGGACAGAGGCCACTTTCCCTTTCCTTGCTGGGAGATGAGAGCAACGGCGTCTGTGAAATGCTGTGGACATCCGCTCAGTAAGAGCAGTAGGCCTGTAGTGTGACCATATCTCAGCATTATGGGTTATGAGACTCAAACTAAAGATACTCCAAATGCAAACATAATTCAGGCCAAATTAATCAGTTGGTTGGAATTACCAATCTTAAATACATTTTAATGTCCCTTTAAAATACTTCCTTTTTCACTTTTGTTTTCCAAATTTCTTAGAACCATGATACGATATACAGAGTCTATTAGATTTGTTTGAAATAAATGAAGAGGGTATCCCTGGGCAAGCTCTGGATAAGGTTTGTTTGTTCTTAAGAAAAGGGTAAAGACTTCCTGTACTTGTGACACAGGAATTTGTACCCGCAGAGTTAACACTGCAGGCAAAAATATTCTCCTGAGACCGGAGGCAGGAGTCACATTGAGCCGCTGAGTCACTTTCAAGAGAACATTTCTGTCTTTTTTAAAAGCATGTAGGGTTTCTGGGGAGCACATTCAGCTTCAGCCCCTCTTGCTCACTAAAAGTGCTTTGTATTCTGAGAGGTGATGCACATAAATTGAAAGACTGGAAAATGTGAGTGATAATGCCTCTATCTTTGGAAATCTCTTTAGCACTACCTCATTTAACTGCTTACTCAGAGTCAATCTACCAATTTGAGAGCTCTACACAGGCAAATATTCAGTAATGCTATTTTGTCTTTGTGTGGGTTCACCCTTCAAAAATATTTTCCCTTCCATTTTGCCCCTGTGAAAAATGACTCCGGCACATTTTGTTCCCAGCAAGCTCAGATCAAGAAGCACTTGCTCTGGACCAGCCAGGTAGGGAGCTGGGCTTATGGTGTTGCCGCCTGTCCAGGTTATATTAGCCAGTGATGTGGGACATTAGAACTATGCTGTTTAGCATATGTTGAAAATACTATTACAATGCATCTTAAATGACAAACTTAAGGCCTGCAAATATCATTGGGAACGCAAGTTCTGGCAACTCTTGACCTAGATTCTTAAAATCAGTAGCAATCAGAAAGTCACTGACATGCTTAACTGTTTTCACATGGCTCTAGTGTTTGCAAGTCCAAAACTAAATTTCTCTTTACGTTGGAACCTGAAAGTTCAGTGCGGTTCCAACAGTCGAAGAACGAGTAGAGCAAACCTAACATAGTAAGATTCTGAACAGAGGATGTGTTGCTGTCTAGTATCAATGACAGTGAGCATTAAGAGGAAACCTGTGTGTGAGTGAGTCTAGCACAATGCCTGACTTTTCATAGGGGCTTATGACATATTTTTAGTTGCTTCCCAATACACACTGACCCTTTTATCCCCTCCCAATACAGTCTTGCTTGTATTGACAAAACCAATGCTAAGCAGTCATTTTCAAATCCCCTTGACGGTAAGAGTAGCCATGAAACACTTTGACCAAAAATCTGAATGTAAATATAGTTTGGCTCCACTGAAGAATGGGAGCATGCATATGTGGTACAGTGCCTCTTGCTTTTTCTCTGTTCCTGTTTGAAGCAGACATGTACTGGAATTGAGCAGCCATCCAGGAATCAGAAGGACACAAATATGAAAGTGGTGCAGCAGAAAGTAGAATTTCTGAAATACCGAGGTAATCTCACTCAGCATCATCTCCATGTCTAACAGCCTACATGCTCTGGTTTAAAATGTATGTAAGTCTGATACAAACATAACTTAAGTAAATGGAGTTGAACTTTGTTTTACAGGCAGCTGAGTTCAATCCTAGCTGATACAATAATCATTTTATATTACTCATGAAGTACTAAATAATTATATCATTCCATTCAATGTTTGGGTCCAAAGGAAAAGGAAGTGGAGTAAAAACTCTAAGGACCAACTGTGTACAAAGTTATTTTTCCTTGGGTAATAAGAGTGGAGTATTTAGGCAAAGAGGAGAGATAAGTTTTAAGTGACAGAGAAGACAGAAATGGGCTGCGTACTTGGACAGAGGCCAAAAGGATTAAGGTGCAAAATGCATGATCTAGGAATTTATGTGCTGATAAGGAAATAACAGTCTCTGCCATTGAGTTTCTAAGTTAGAAATTGATAAATAGTCACTTTGCCTTTAGCTTGTAATATAACTGTAAAGATGTGGTTATCAACTAATGTTCTGGGTGATATTCTGGAATTCCATCAAAATAAGCTAATAAAGATAACCATTCTTTCTACTGTTGGGCAGGGCTACTTCTTGTGGAGAGTAAAATATGAAGGCATTTCAGAAGTATTTCAAAGAATGCAAAATATCTTGCAAATAAATATCTCATAGTCATGATAACTGCCTTTTTCTCTGTGTGTCTCTCTTTCCCTCTCCCTCTTTCTCTCTGTTTCTTCTTTGCTTTTTTGTGGTTCTCAGGATTGTATATTTTTTTGTTGGTTTGTTTGTTTTGTCTTTTTGACACAGGGTTTCGCTATGCAGTTCGGGCTGGCCTTGAGCTCACTTTGTAGCCCAGGCTGGTCTCAAACTCTCAACGATCCTCCTGCCTCAGCCTCCCGAGTGCTGGGATTACAGGCGTGTGCCGCCACGCCTGGAAGGATTGCATATTTTAAACAAGTGCTTCTCCACTGAGCTACATCCCCAGGGAGAATTGAAAATCTTAATAAAACAGATGAAATCCAATTAAAAGATGAGAAAATGACACTGAACAGATGAGTGAAGGATCTTCTCAAATGAAGAAATACAAATAGTCTATACATGCTCACCATATTTACCCATCAGGGAAATGCAAATCAAAATTGCATTGATATTTTATGTTACTCCAATTAGAGTGGCTAGAGTTTTTTTTAAAAAAAGACAAACTAACAAAAAAAAAAATAACAAATATCCATGAGGATGTAGAGAAAATTGAATCTTATGCTCTGTGGGAATGTAAATTAGTAGTGTCACCAACTAGGTATCTCATAGAGGTTCCTCAAGAAGCTAAACATCAAATAATCATATCAGGACCAAGTAACAGAGTGAAGGACATTCCAAATTCAGTGATGCTGTCATCACTGTACACACAGCCAATCAGAAACTTGCTATTTTCAATCTTTTGTTTAGATGTAGCACAACCGTTCAAAAGATACTCTTTCTGATCCATCACTTACAAGTAACAGGAAGCCAAACCAGTGTTTTTATAGGATGGTGTATATATGGTGTGGTGCCAAATGAGTGATAAAGTGACTTTCCCAGTGCATTATTTACCTGAAAGAGAGATGATCCCTGAAATTTGGACACAAAATACCCTTGTCCCTTATCCGTGGGCCACTCTGACTCTTTTCACAGCCCACTCTCACTCTGCAGGGCCATCTTCTTTCTGCCTTGAATATACCCTCATTTCTTTTCTGCATGCCCTATCCAATTCTCTTTTGGGACACTAAGAACCTAGAAAGAAAGCTCATGGGCCTCTCCATCTGGTAGAAATACGGTCCAGCTATACTACTCTTGGGTATATATCTGGAGGGAGTGAAGTTAGTACACAAGAGACCCATGCACACCATGTTTATTGTGACTGCTCACAATAGCCAAGTTGTGGAATAGCTCAGATGCCAATCAAAGATGAGGGAACATGGGAAATGTTACATATATTATTCAGCCAAAAAATAATGAAATTCAGACATTTGTAGGAAAATAGATAATACCAGAGTATATGATATTGAGAAAAATGTCAGACTTAGAAAGACAAATATTATATGATTTATGTTATATGTGGAATTTAAAAGAAAAGATTATCTGAAAATAGAAGAAAGACTACTACGAATTGGAAAGAGGTAGAGGGGGAGGAGAAGGTAGACGTGGTAACTGTTTACATGGAAAAGTCTTAGTGAAATCCATTAACTTGTACAATTCATGTGTGTCTGTCAGAGTCATATAACAGGGAAATGGACAGAAAATGATTACGATCAGACTTGTACCATTTATGTAAAACATCATGAAATTTAAAATTTGAAGAAGTTTCTTTAATTATTTTTCAGATTTCTTAACCTACTCAAAGTATAACACTTAGTATCAGAGATAAGCTAGTTACTCAGAAATCTCATTCTTATATAATCAAGCCAATATAATTTGTTTACTGGTATTGTATAATCAGGGTAAAATAACAGCTAACATTTTGGATTATCATACATGAATAGAGAAATTTGAAGAACTACTGAAAGTGCAAAGCATTGAAATGCATAAGGAACAATATCTGGAACACTTTAGAAGCTTATGTGACCCTTTGTTTATTACAAGTATTCTGGTAGTAGTGTTTGGAGGTGAAACAGAGCAAGAATAGAAATGACAAAAAGGGTAATAGGTTAAAGCTATATAACAATATTGTCTTTCAGTAATGTTGCAGTTTTAATCAAAGAGACACTAGCTGCGTCATTTGCTATCTTTTTGTGTGCTGCAAAGCCTCTAAGAAGTAATGGAGGATAAATGAGGTCCCAAAAAGGAGGCCCAGATACAATGCAGTTAGTATCCTTACAGAAAGAGGCATAAGAAATCTCACTCTTAAACCAGGCATGGTGGTGCATGCCTGCAATCCCAGCACTCCACTCAGGAGGCTGAGGCAGGAGGATTGTTATGAGTTTGAGACCAGCCTGGGCTACAAAGTGAGCTCAAAGCCAGCCTGAACTGCATAGTGGGACCCTGTCTCAAACAGAAAAAAGAAAAGAAAAGAAAAGAAAAGAAATCTCACTCTTCCTCTTTATTTTTACCTAGACCAGTCAAAAATCACAGGAAGACATAGCAAGCAGTCAGTTGTCTCCAAACCAAGAGCAGACCTCTTGCATAAAACTTGATTTGGTTGAAAAAAAGAACTTGATTTGGTTTAATTTATTTACTAAAACTTTGATTTTGGACTTAGCCTCCAGCACTGTGGAAAAATAATTTTCTGTCTTTAAGTATGTAACATTTTGTTATGATAGCTGGTGCAGACTAAGAAACTCATACAGACTTTGTAACTTCATATTGTCCCAAGACTTCTGTCTGAGTAAACATCTATGGTGATCTACAATTTTTGAGATTTCTCACATGGAGGCAGTGTCTTACCTTCTATTTTAAGTGATTTGGGCAATTTAAATTGGATAAAAGATCTTGCTACCCACCACTGCTAGCTGATGGCCACTTTTATTTCTGGTCAGGAGAGAAATAAATAGTTCTAGTGCAAGGCTATGTTTAGAAAAAAAAATATAGTATTTCAAACATTTGGGCCCAGAAGGATGAAGCTGTGCATCAGTAAGTGTTCTCTAAATAGAAGGAACCAAGACAAGAGATGATAACTAGCTAACCAGGTAGATAGATGAGAGGATATTTATTAGGGAAAATAGCTTATTAGGAAGGCTGAGAAATCCCACAAGCCTTTTATTAGGTACAAATCCTGGATATTGGTAATACGGCTCAATTCAAAGTCCAGAGGCCTCAGATTCAGGAAAACCAATAGTATCACTCAGCCTAGAGCTCCAGGTCTGAAATCAGGAGGAACTGCCTATATGTTTTACAGTCCAAAGGTTGAACAGTCTGATATCCAAGGGCAGAAGAAGAGTGTATCTGAAATCCAAGTGAGAGGAAATTTCAGTTCTACACAATGTTTGTTGTCTTGACTACAATATAAACTCCTTGGAATAGACTTACCTATTTTCTTCTGTTACATGCAGTGCTTAGAAAAGTGTGTGCTGCATACTATGGACTCATTAAATATTAGATTAATGAAGTTATTGGATGGACCTAAACCAGTGAGTTTCTTGGGACCACCCATTATATAATTCACTTAAAAATGTTCAAAGAGAAAGGTGGAGGCTATTTATTCCTTACACCATTTTAAGATAAAATACAGTGGTGAAAAGTAAAGCAAAAGCCAGTGAAGTTGCAGGAGATAAGTTTCTTGTAATTGGAGGAGAAAAAAAGAAACTAAAAGGATTTGATGAGTTATCTATAATCACAATGGAAGATTTCAACTTACAAATAGCAATAGCCCCTTGATGGAAATCTGACTCTCTTCTATGTATTTTGATGCTAATCACTTCATCAATGCCTATTGTCTGCAGCAACCTGGAGGTGGTGAGAGGGGGTCACGGGGAATGAGCTTCTGTTTCTAAGGAACTCATCTCACAAAACTGCTACGTTGGTTGTGAACAAAGCATTTAGATCTGCAAAGCTCATTAAAGATAATGCCACTTAGGTGAAATAGCAAGATTTTTTAAAAGCGGAACTCTGGGCTGGGGATTTAGCTCAGCGGCAAAGCGCCTGCCTGGCAAGGGCAAGGTCGTGAGTTCGGTTCTCGGTACGGGAGAAAAACCAAAAAAAAAAAAAAAAAAAAAAGCGGAACTCTAAAACCAATGGTACAGTTACAGAAGTCTCAATAGTGTCATAAAGTGTCTCAGGAATCTGTTCAGGATGGGTCATTATTTATTTTCAATATTCAGTATTTAAATGACTCTTAGTCTAAACTAATATAAGTCTTTCTTTGGAGATCATTCTTCTGTTTCCTACTTTCGTTTTTTTTTTTTTTTTGGTTGTTTTTGTTCTTTTTTCCGGTACCAGGGATCGAACTCACGACCTTGCGCTTGATGGGCAGGCACTGTGCCACTGAGCTAAATCCCCACCCCCCTGTTTCCTACTTTCAAAGCCTACCACTTACATGAGGAAAATAAGGACACTGTGCTACAACCACTTGGAATCTGTACACACACGCTGAGTTTTACTAAACTTTTCTACCTAAAAAGTTATAGCCTTTTTATTTTACTCAGCTGTATGTGAAGTTGTTGAACTGGCTAAGAAGGACACTTTGTTCTTTAAAATAAATTCAGGTACCTTTAAAATCTTTCTTTCAGTGTTAATCAGCATAGTCACATAAAGAATTAATGTTTGTAGGCGAGAAATCTTAAGACATAATCCTTTTGGTAGTTAGCTCTGGAGTTGTTAAAAAAAATGGAAAATGATCTCCCTCTGAAGGCTGAATTATAGCTTGTTTTTTTAAAATTACCAACACACAACTAAATATAATGAAAAGGAATCATTATCTGGGAGCTCCAATGGATCTTAATGATTATTAATAAAAATTGTTTTTAATTAATCATAACGTACATCTATTCAAGAAAAGAAGTTATTATAACTCCATTAATTACTGTTAGGCCCTTACACATTCCTACAAATGCATACCAATAATGGCTTTAAGTTATGTGTCTATACTAACAATCCTAGAACTCTATTACAGATTTGAAGCAAAAGCTCATGTCACTCATCCTATCATTTTGTGTAATTACATTTTTGCCCCTTTTCCCCCTTCAGTGAGATACTGGCTAACATCACTTCTTGATATAAAAGATCTTTCTTCTGCTCTACAGTGGCTTTAGGACTGACTCGATCACAATTCTCAGCACTAAAAATTATCATCTGCTAGGAATGATATTACAAATACCAGACTTAATCAACTTGTGGAGTCTCGGAGCTCTTTTTTTCCCCAGAACTACTCTCTCTTGAATACGTGAAATAATCCACTAAACACCTCTTTTTGTTTCCTTCTCAGCTGCAGCAAGCTGTCTGTGGGCCTCTGAGGGGCTCATGGAGACTGGAAGGAATGTAAAGTGTATTTGTATTAGCACAGCAGCAAAATCGGTACTAACAATAGTTACCCTTTATTGAGCACCTGGTACCTACTGATTTTTGTGTTAGTTGTTTTATGTTGTATGTGTTCTCATTTTAAAGAACTTCTAAGTAATTGTTATTATCTCTGCACCCCCAATTAAAAAAGGGAAGATCAGAATAGTTAATGACTTGTCATAATAACATAGGTAATATTTTAATTAATGTCCACAGCTAATCTGCCTTTCTATAATAGTCCTAGTCTTTTCACCAAAACTTCTGCATTTTTTATGTATTTTTTTAGCTGTACGAACAATAAATGGCAGACACCATATGACGAAGGTTACTATGTGCCATGCTCTGTGCTGAACATGTTCTCAGAATCCTTACAAATCTCATTTGTCCAGTATACATTTGTGTCATGTCATGGTATTATTGATTAGACCGTGGATCATGCCTAACACTTATCTCAAGATTCAGTTACCAATCAGTAATGATATCCTTTAATCCTTTCTGCATTCCTCCTAGCCACATGTCTAAAACCACGATCGACTAAGCAGTCTATTAAACTGTGACCTAGATTCTAATCTATACCCATTGCATTTACATTTAGCTGCTTATAACTTCTCTCGATATTCCATGTTCTTTTATGACTCTGCACCTACATTTCTTACATTTACTCCGCCCAAAATGAACTCTTTTTTTTCTTTGCTCAAACTCTTACCTTCAGTAAAATTTTCCTTAATAAGTCTCTCCCAATGTGGAACTGTCTTCCTTTTCTTGTTCTGATAGCACATCTAATACACCATCTAATAGAGTTCATGATTTTGAAATTATGCTGCTGTGTAAGTACATCTCTCTCTGTATATATATATATATATATATATAGATAGATAGATAGATAGATATATACTCACACACACATTTTTGATTTCATTATACTGTAAAATAATGAATATATGTTGTTGGAATAATAATACTTATTTTCTTTTTAGAAGGTGGCATATTTTCTATCAGAAAATTTAGAAATTTCAGAAATTTATAGAAAAAATTCACACATAAGGACATTACATATAATGTTTTTGAACATGTAAGTAATTTTATCCCTAATCTTTTTTTTTTTTTTTTTTTTCTGGTACTGGGAATCAAACTCACGACCTTGTGCTTGCCAGGCAGGCGCTGTGCCCCTGAGCTAAATCCCCAGCCCCTATCTCTAATCTTATAAAAAATATTTTGTGTTATTCATGGTTAATCTTCATAGTTTTTAATCTAATTTTAATATACAGAATGTTGTTTAATTATGCTCCATGTACCTGAAATTCTTAAGAAACATAAAGTTTCATGATCAGTATGGTAAGAATTTGTATATCTACTATGATCAAAATGATCAAACATGCACATATACTTTTATAAGAACACTTTAAGATATGTTCTACAAATATTTAAAGAATTCATGCCAGTAAATTTTTATTACCTATTCAATTCTTCTTCCTCTACTTCCTACTTTCCAAATGTTGCTCGGATTGATGCTTCCTTTTCGATGTAATGTATCTTTAAGGTTTGTGGTGGTGAAGTCACTATGAGGATAAATTTGATTAGTATTGTTTAACGTTAGTAATTAAACTGCCACTACATTCCATACTTTTATTCAATATTCAAATGCAAGTAAATGTCTTCTGGAAGTGTTTCAGTGACTAATCACAACTATATTACATGTAATATGAGAAAAACAACAATGGAACTTTACCAATTACAAGGACATCTATTATTGATAACCAATACAGTATTTCCTTAAAATATCTGAATGCATTTTTTTCCACCAACATTTCCATATGCTTAATTGAACTGGATTGAATGGGACAGTTTAAAGCATAATACTTGTTGGCATAAAGTTACAAAATATCTTTAGAAAATATTGCAGTATTGCTACTACTCAGCCTTAGAGAAGAATAAACTTGAGATATTTATAGCTGAATGGATGGACCTTGACTCCATACTCCTGAGTTCAATAAATCGGACACACAGATATAAGTATTGCATTGTCTCTCTGTTGTGAGAAACCGAAAGTGTAAATAAGAACCAAAATGTATAATGGGTATTGTAAAATAGGAAGAAATTGTTCAAGAGGAAAGGGGAACTAGGGAGGATGAGGGGAAAAGGAAGGGGAAAGAATAATAAGAAAAAAAGACAAAATATTCACAAAGTTTTGTAAATAAGGAGGGGAAGGGTTGAAGAGAGGAGAGAGGAATGGGTAAAAAAGAGGAATCAAGATATATCACATACAGGAACAAATTCCTTATGGTGAATATCAACATCATGTATATCTAAATTGTACCAATAAATTTCATAAAAATAGTGTGATATTCCAAATGTCAGTCACCCATTTTCACAGACTATTCATTGTAAGTTTTTATAGAGTCATATCTTCCTTACATTTGGCATAAGAATAAAAAGAGAGAAAGAAATAGTTTATTAAAAGGAACAGTTTATGTTTAATTGTTTGATCAACCTTACATACCTATATCTGGTAATTTCAGCAACTACTTTGAAGATAACAATATGTAATACAACAACCGTTGTTAATTTCCTATCATCTTGTTTTGACATTCTGTATCGCTTTTATTGTTTTTGTGTTGTTTTTATTATTTTGTTTCTGCTTTTTTCTTTTTAAAATAAAATTTTAAAAAAGAGAGAAAAAGTGAAGAGCAATAATAATACAAAGGTGGGAAAATAAAACAAGATTAAAATGTTAAGTGTAATAAATCAGATATATAAGCTTATGTATTTCATGCTTTGTCTTACATGAGAAACCAGAAATCTAAATAAAGAGCAGAATAAAAGATAATAGCAAATAAGGAACTAGATTTTTTGCAAAAGAGATAGAGACCAAGAGACGGCACAAAGGGAGAGAGAGAGGAGGAGGAGAGGGTGGAAAAAAATTAGTATCTGTTATATCCATGAACCAACTCTCCTTGATGAATGTAATTATTATGTATTAGAAACATGTACTAAATAAAAATAATAATTAAAAAAAGGTCTATAATTCCAGCACTGGAAATTGGTAAAATAATGAATTTGTTATAGACTTTAATAATTCAAGAGGACGTAATACAAGGCAAATGACATAACAGAAATCAAAGAGCTTTCATCTGACAAGCAGAGAAATAAAACAAATAAATTTAGAAGTGGGGGAAGTGAAACAAATTTTTTCTTCTTTACAAAACAAAAATGACACAAAGGAGAGAATTACTTTTTAGCTCTGCATCATTTCCAAGGTTTTTTTTTTTATTACTTGTTACTGTCTTCAATTGTTTGATCAATCTTCCATTATGTCTGGTGGACTGAGCAACTTCGTTGAAGATAACGGTATGTAATGTAGCAACAATTGTTAATTCCTATCATTTTGTTTTGAGGTCATGTATCATTTTTGTGGTTTTTGTGTTGTTTGGATTTTGTCTTCATGGTTGTTTTGTTAGTTCTTTTAATTTTTAAAACAAAAAAGAGAATTACATGTTAGGCTAACTTCAAGTATGTAATTAAAGAAAACAGGCTAAAAATCTCACTAGATTCTGTTTACAATAGAAATTTAAACTGGGATTATAGAAAGTAAAATAATGGAAAAAATAAAAATATTAACCCAAACATATACTGTATATGGGATAAAGTAGTCATTGAAATACACAGCACAAATAACCAGAAAGTATAATTTAGAATGATATTATTTTTGTCACTACCTAAAAGTATGAAATATTAAGTGATGAATGGAATGTATAACATTCAGGTAGATACTGTGCTGCTGAGCTATATCTCCAGCTTGTATTACACTCAAGCATCTCAGAAAACTACACAATGTTACTAAGTTAAATTATAAAACATTTAAATAACTAAAGGATTATACATATTAAAATGGTTTGGAAAATTAAAATTATAAAAAGGTCAGTTTTCCCACATTCATCACTAGTTCCAGTTTAATCCACTACTAGTGTTACTTTTATGGAATTTAACTAGCATATTTCCAAACTTTTAAGAACTGAAAGAGTAAACAAAGTCCAAAAAGTACAATAGATAGTGGAAGGGAAAAGAAACTGTTCAAAAGGAAAGAACAACTGGGATGAGGAAAAGAAAGAAGGAAGGGAAAAAATATGTACACACAGATGGCTAAGTTAATTTCACTACTAATTTCCACTGGTTTATTGAAAGGAACAGTTAATGCTTAATTTTTTTCTTAATATTTTGATCAATTTTGCATGCTTATATCTGGTAATCTGATCAACTACTTTGAAGATAACAATATGCAATATAATAGCCACTGTCGAGTTCTTATCATGTTTTGAAATTTGTATCATTTTCAGTGTTTTTAAATTTTTGGTTTTTTTTTGGTTTTTCTCCAGTACCAGGAACCGAACTCACGACCTTGCGCTTGCCAGGCAGGCACTTTTGCCGCTGAGCTAAATCCCCAGCCCCAGTGTTTTTAAATTTTTATTCTCTTGTAAAATAAAAAATATAAAAATAAAATATTATGAAAATCCAACACTAGCCAATATAACGTTGAAGAACACAAACAATTTGATGGAGTTTCATTGTAGTGTATCAAGACATTATAAAACTACATTATTAACAGTGTGATTTTGGCATAAGAATACTCAAATAAACCAAAAGAACTGCAAGGAAGTCCAAGACATGTGGTGTGCTCATTTGATTTATGATAATAATGTCACTGGAAAGAAGGACAGATTTCTTTAATAGCCATGTTGCTCTATCATATATTTATAGAGGAAAACTAAATAAATTTTGATTCTCTCCATCATACTATGCACAAAAATCAATTCTAGATGGAATGTAGACCTGAATGTAAACTAACAACATTATTATGACAGACTGACAGGACTATTAAAACAATAATGTAAACTAGATCATATTTGTTTTACATGATGCCAACAAAGAACATGAAATCAGAATGTTTAAACTTTTAAAACAACAATAAATGAAAAGGCCTATAAAATTTAATAAATGGGCAAAAGATTTGAGCAAATTGTACCCTGAAAACACAATGTAACAGGTGTGAAACTCACTCCTTATTTAAGTGGACTTTCTCCCTTATGTTGGGTGGTCGCATAGCTCTATGCTAAGCAATATATTGGAACAAAGACCAGAGAGGCCAGTACTGTCTTCACATTAGTGAATCAGAATGCAACTATATGTTATGCTTCAACAGGTAATTCAGAGTATGGCTCTTAAAACTGTTTCTTCCAAGAAAAGACCTTTATTTCTGAAGCTTAAATGACTAGACCTGACTATACTGTAATTCATCAACCTCTCTATCGAGTTTGACATTATCAGAAGGGTAATGTGTAAGCCAGTAGTTTCATTCCCCACCACTACTGTTTATTTTTATCAACAAACATTCTGCATTGACTACCTATTATCTCTTAATAAGACAGTTTAAAGTAATAAAGTTTTCTGCAACAGACTGACTCCCTACCAGGAAAGAAGTTTGCAAACAAGGAAGAAAATGCTATACTTCTGAGAACCTTGCAGAAAGATTACAAGCACTTAAAACTAATGTGTTTTAACACAGATAAATATATATATATATATCTTAATTTAATCTGAGAGCTTTTTATGTTCTTTTAAGGTTTACATTCATATTTCATGACAGCTTTTTATATGAGAACATTATTACAAAAATTTTTATAAATAGTTAACTTTATCATACGTAGGGATTTCTTTTAAATAAAGTAACAGTTCTCATGATAATCAGACAGATCAACTTGTTTTATAATTCATGAAAGCAACACTCATCTCTTGAACCAGTGTATTCATCATGAAACTAATTTGGAATCTTGAATCAAATAAATGTCAAGGGACAAAGTCCAGTATTATTTCCACCTTGACGTCAAGAGCCGGCCAACTTTTTATTACTTTACTATTTGAGGTAACTTTCCATGATGGAGTGCATCTGCTCATAACCCTCACTGCTGTAAGCAAACTTAGATTTAATTTTAATTGTTGACCTCAGCCCCTTCTTGTTTGCACAATCTCTGCCTTATAATTCATTTGTGAATGAGCAAAGATTCTCTGCTCGTCATGAGACCCTGTAAAATTTTGAGCCTATTTTCATTTAAGCTACAGCAAAAGTTCTAACACAGACCATACACGTCTTATGTCCATAGATTCTCTGATGGCTTATAGTTAGATGTCTGCTGGCAAGGTCTTAAATTCAGTCTTTAGTAATCTGCAGGTTAATATTTCGGTTTCATAAGATTAAGAGAATGAAAGCAATATATGTGAAAGTAATCAGCATAGTATCTAAAGCTTTACAGACTACATCAATCTTACCTTCCTTCTAACCAAGGTAAAAGACAACATGCTTATTCTGATGTTAGTGTGTTTTCTGAGCAAGCAGAAACTTTGTGCCATGCATAAAATACTTATATAACTATCAACGTCATTTAGATTAGGTTAATAATTTAGGGTGGGGTTATATATGGGCTCATTGAATGCCAAAGGTAATTCATACTAGTATGCATATTTTAAAACCTCGATTTAAGTTTTCACTGAGATATTTTGTACAGTTTGTTTGGTGTCCTGTATATATTTCATCTTTAAGAAGTTTAAAAGCTACAGCTATCTACTTGTCTGTGATTTTTTTATTAGCAAATTCAAGTACATAATCCCAGATTAAAACCTACTTAGATTTACGTCAGGTGACTTCAGAAAATGTATTGTTTTCAACCTCAAATTTAGTAGAATGAATAAAAGGAACTTCAAGAAAATGTCCCTTGTCTTATGACTATATATGGCTTGCCCTAGAAAACAGCGTATTTCAAAGACTGCAGTCTGCATTTGTGTTTTTAATCTTATTTTATTATCAGAGTGCTTTGACAGATATAGTGGCCCCTGGAAAACAAATCCAGCATAGATAAGGACAGAATTTATTTAAAAAGCTTGTTGCAGGGGAGAGGAGGGCCACTGTGTTAGAGAACATGCTTTAACCATAAAAATCTCAAGCATCTCAAAGGTCAGGCAGGACAGGATCTTGTTTCATATGAGGGAGTAAGCAAGGCGAGAAAGAACAGGTGTCAGACACTTGATCATGGAGTGATTTTACAGTCAGTGATTTTGAAGAAGAAGAGGCTCTTTCTCATTCTGATTTTGGCTCAGGCTGAAATGAATTGGAGCTTAACTTCAGGGTCCTGAACGAAGGAGAAAAATGTAACTGAAATTTGCATTTACATGAACAAGATTTAATCAAGTTAGCCAATCACGGAGGGTGAGCCTGAAGACAACAGTTCAGTGATAGAAAGCAAAGAATAAAATTTGGAGACTGTATTTCTAGCCTTATGGGTAAAGAGGGAACAACCCAGCTCTTATCTAAATAATATTCAGAAGGATGGTTCCTTGATTTTTTCTCAGGGTTACAGTTCGAATAAAGTGCAAAATTGTCATAACCTAGCTAGATAGCCAGATTGTAGTTTTCAAACCTTAGTAGGTAGGCAAATAACAATAAAGAGTCATAGTGTTCGGATTCACAATTGCATGAAAATTTATTGATCTCTTGTGGAAAGCTAACACGCAATATTCAGTGCTCTGTTACTGTTTGCAGGTTTGATATACTCTCAAATGAATCAATTAGACATTCCACTACATTCTGATTGAATGTCCATAATCTGTATTTACCCAGTAATTATTAAAAAGGTAACCTTGTCCTCACCATTCAGTCACTTGATTGTATGAATACGTCGGTAATAGACTAGAATTATTGCCAATAATCTTCTTAAACTTAAGAAAAAGGGGCTTAGCATAGATGGGAATGCAGATGCTCTTTAAGGAGAAGCAGTGTGATCTGCAGGAAAAAATGAAATTTTTATTTAATTTTTGTACTTTATTAGTACATGTTTGTAGTACACAGTGATTACATTCACTGTAGGGAATTGGTGTATGTACATAACGTATTTAAATTCTTTTTTCCTTTTTCCTTCACTCCCTTTTATTTTCCAGGATCAGATTCATTTATTTATCTTTTAAGAACTTACCAATTAATTATATATACAGATTCAAAACCAGACTAGTAGACCAAAGAACGTATGAAACTCGTTAGACAATTGTACTAAAACAAGATGTACTTTTAGACATATTGTCTGTGATAGCTTACAATAAATTTTTCTCTCTCACATGGTTTCTCTTATATGAACATAGAATGAGTTTTTTAAATCAATTAGACTTGAGTTCAAATTTTCTTTGCCAGAAATTAGTTGTATGACTATGAGCAAATAACATACCTCATTTTGCTTCAAATTTTTTTCAGTGCAATGCTATTTTGACTAATTCTTCAGAGGAATTGAGGTAATATGTGCACTCAACCCTCAAAGTATGTGCATTTTTGCATTTGTAACTTCACTCACTATTATTTATTTGTAACAAGCAAAATCAGTACTTATGGCATTTTCATGGTAGTTTATAGGTGTGCACAAAGCAGGAAAAATTAAGATATCCAGGTGAACATTTCTAACTAAAGTTGAAGAAAGCTATGATCTACCTTCTTACGTCAGGTGTCACACTGAAAATAGTGTACTTTTTTTCAGTTCTATGTTTTTCATTTTTGTACTTTTTTTTTGGTACCAGGAATCAAACTCAGGACATTGTGCTTGCCAGGTAGGCGCTGTGCCACTGAGCTACATTTCCAGCACTTCACTTTTGTGCTTTCTTATTGGTCATTTCATTAGCCAGGAGTTCAACTGAAAAGAGCAATATATATTAAACAAGTTATCTTTACACAAACACTCATAATCCAAGGTTATGTATTGATTTTGATTGGTAAAATTATTTGGATCATACATGTGAAACTAACCTTGTATTTCTCCTAGAAGGAATGTTCTGACATCCATTAATTCAGTGTTCATGGAGAGTGAGCATATTTGTCAATATTCATGAATAATGACAATTGATTTGTGTGTCTCTATGTGTCTAAACAAGTTTAATGTTTTATATATTACAGTGACAAAGGAGACTCTGCTATCCTTAATTCTTCACCAACATCCCACTCACAGTGATATCTTCATATTCTCCTGCTAAGCAAACAATTTCACACACAAAAACTTTCTTTGTGACTATGATGACAACTCAATAATTATGCCTGTGTATAAATGTTATTGTCTGTTCTGAGTTCATGGTCTCATAACATTGAGGAATGAAGTCACAAAGGAGGAGGTTAGGAGAGTTTTATTGGAAATAATAATAATAATAATAATAATAATAATAATAATAATAATAACTCCTCGATTTCTAGGAGGATTGGGAGGCTCCTTGAGTGAGTGGCAGCTGAGGCTCTTTGTCAAGGGTATTTTATACAACAAAATGACAACATAGGTAGTTATGGATCAAACTATAATCAATTTGTAGCTTTCCAAAGAGAGTCACTGTAATACTTGATATGGACATGACGCTCCCAGTACCCAACCTGTCTGCCAGCAGAGGCATCGCTCTCAGCTCAGCACTGGTGCCCTCAGCAAACACAGGATGCCGTAAAAGACAGCATGGAATCTTCCAAACACCTGGACATCTAAGGACACTCACATATTTACACTGGATGCTTCAAGAACTTTGCCAACTGAGGCATGAGGCATCCAGCAATGATCACTGATGTTTGCTAAAATCTTCCTGCCTAAAGTCCCTTCCCTTTATTTCAAGCCCTATTTAAAAAAACCCACTTCTCTTTGTTCCCCCTACAGATGGCCCTTTTGCCCTCTGTCTGCCTGCACCCAGACACAATAAATTCCATGCCATTTGCCTTTACACAAGCAGGTGGTCTCAGCTGGTTTCTGCCTCACACTGTTGCTTACAGTTATTTAACTAATATTGACCCAGTAGGGAAGAGAGGCACATTGCATGGGAAGATTAGCTTATCTATAACTTCTAATGTAGAGAGAACAAAGGGGTTCCTAGAACGTGAAGGCAATGTGGGTCCAAATGTACTGACTAGGGTAGCTGGACCAATTGGAGCTGATTACAGTGTAATCTCAAACTGCCATTTATCTTTTGGGAGGGTTGCAGGCGAGGCCATCTTGTCTCCATCCTGAGGCCTGGCTCTCTTCAAATTCACTTCCAGCCACAATTTGATGTGTCTCATCTTCTGTACTGACTCCCTGAGGGCCTGGTCCCTCTTTCTATATATATCTAATTTTGCTGTCTATAATATAGACAAAATGTCCACATTTTATAAGCCATGGAATATACAAAACATCTTTCCACAGTTAATATGCTGTTTCTTTACCTATTTACCTGTTACTGTAGTGTGCTTTCTCTATAGATATGATGACTAGAGATACACAGAAACAGAATTGTTCTCACTGTTACATACCTGATGCAGAGAGCAAGCCACCACTTTTTGGGCTACAAAATCACCTGACCAAGGTGAGCCAAAGCCCCAGTCCTATAGTTAGTCCTTTTAACACCCTTTTAGTGAGACCTACCAATTACCTATGCCCTGTATTCTCCCTATCTGTGATGAGAAATAAACCCATTTGTTCAATTACACATTTATTCTTTCTTTTTTTTTTTTTTTTTTTTTTTTTTTTTTTGGTTTTTCTCTGGTACCAGGAACCGAACTCACGACCTTGTGCTTGCCAGGCAGGCACTTTGCCACTGAGCTAAATCCCCAGCCCCTACACATTTATTCTTGATGGTATTAGACTGGATGACATTAACAACAGGCACAGCAAGCAGGAAAAAGTGGTTCTGTTGATTTTATAAAAAGGTTTGTCCAAGGTAACCCATTTGATAAGTAGCTCACCTGGACTAAGAAAAACAACATGCAAAAATATTTCCCTCCTAAAATTTAGAAACTTTAATGTATTAACCATATATTTTATTTCCTGGTGCATTCAAGCCTTAAGGTCTTATAGATCCTAGAGGGAAATGTAGCTAAATCCTAGAGACAGGAAACAACTCCCCAGCGAGCCTGCCTTTCATAGGCAAACCAACTGATCCAGAGTCGATTGCATAACCACCTCCTTTTTCAGTCTCAAACTCTGGGCCACTGTTCCACTACCTTAGGATCAGATATAGACAGCTAGGGACAGCACCTAAACTGCAGAATCACTGCAATTGTTTAACCTGGCCAAGGCCAGCCTTGCATTTATCCTACCTTGCCGTGGAAACCACAATAAAGGTTTGTCCATAGTTTACCCAACCTGTACACTGTTTCTTCTTATATGTCCTTTCTGATCTCACTGCACCCCATGTGACCACCAACAGCACAGTGTGCCATCTTCCCTTAACCTGTGAAATTACATTTTCAATGGCAAATATCTGCTCATCAGTTGCCCTTGCCATACCTAACTAGTACCAAAAATTTATGTTTTGAAACAGTTCTTGTTATGATAGAATTTAGACCTTTGAAATGGGACACGAGATAACTCACCAAAGAGAATTCAAAGCAGACTCAAATGTAACATGTAATTAGTGTGAGATTCCGAATGCGAAGGCCAGTGTGATAATGGTACTGTTGGCAGGAAACATGAAAATGCTCCACAGGAGATAACAGGTCTCAGTGTTCAGAGGCCTGATGTGTGCTTGTTGGATAGGAGTATGGTGAAAATATTTGTGGGAGAGGTGACAAACGATGAATGAAGCAGTGATTTTAGAAGCAGTTTGTCCCCTTGTGAAATTGCTTGACTGAAGTGAGGTATTTTAATGATCTGGTTTCAAATTGTTTTTGGTTTAATAAATTTGATTCAATAATAGGATAATATAGATTTCATTGATATCCATTCTTAAAAGCAAGTGTCTTCCTGACATCTTTGTAGAAGCAGAATGAAATCCATGCTCTAATTTTTATTCTAAAAAGAACATCCTGGAAAAATGTGATACGTATGGACATAAACTTCTGTATCTAAGCAACACTGCTTTGAGGTAGGGAGCAGACTATTGACATTTGATAACTGGAGTTCCAAGAACACAAAAAGAAAAGCCAGTTGTGAAGCAGAAATAACTCACAGGCCAGGGAAAGAGAAAAATTGGGATAATTACTGAAATCAATTCTAGCTTACAAAGAACATAAAAGCTGAACACACACTGTTAAATTGCATTTTGCTCACCTGCGGTTTACCATGCTCTTTTTTTTTTTTTAATACTCTGATTGTATAAAGGCTAAGTAGAATTTCTAACAGATTATTAATGAGACACATGTGTGACAATAATCAAAACACTAACCTATCTCAGCTCTTAAAAATCTATATCTTACATAAACTTAAAACTAATCAAATGGGATAAAAACCACTAAATTGATTTCAGCAAGTGGTACTTATGTTTAACACATATTTGAAAATAATTTTCAAAGTTTTTAAAAATCTGACTTATAAAGCAGCCAATCCTACTCTGATTTTTGTTTTGTTTTGTTTTGTTTTGTTTTGTTTTGTTTTTGGTACCGGGAATCAAACTCAGAACCTTGCACTTACCAGGCAGGTGCTTATGCCACTGAGCTGTATCCCCAGTGCCAATGCTACTCTGATTTAAGAATATTTATGAAAAATACCAGGAATCTCTAGGAATTATCCGTTTATTACAGTATTCCACATGGGCCACACATAAGTCATGAATCATGTAGTTGGCATTTCAGTGTAAGGGATAGCCATACTCTTAAGTTTTGCAGCATGAACTTGCATTGTCACAAGGAAGGAATGATGCATAATGTGCTTGCTTCATGCGCAGTGAACAGGAGACCAGGAGAGTGATATTTCTGCCTATAAGAAAGAACAAATGACTCAACCAAAAAAGTATTAATATGGCTTAAGTCCACTCAGCCCATAAGAAATCAAGGTAGAGTATTTAACACAATTCTGCTGAGACCTTAATTAGTCTTACGTGATCTTGAAGCTTATTGTTAGAGCTTATCAAAACAGATAGAGAAATTTATCTCTTACTTTCCAATTATAATTCATACTTATGCCACCTGAATGATGGAATTCAGGTAGTATGAAAAGAGTAAAATTTTAGAAGGAAACAAACAATTTTGATTCTCAAAATTGCCACTTCCTAATGGAATAATAACACATCAATCCTTAAATTTCTTAAAGCCTCTATTTTGTTCATTTGTATCATAAGTATGGCACATTTTAAAATGTATGAAGATTAAATCAAAATTTATATAAATGAACGAGGTTGGCCCAGGGTGGGTACAAAAACATAGATTATTCTTCTAAGAAGTAATAGAAAAACAAATTGGGATCTTCAGAAATAGTGGCTTGAAGCCTCTCCTGAGCACTTCTCAAACTGAAAAGTGAGGAGTCTGTCTTTTTCACTAACGAGTCCCCTTTCTGAACCACCTCATCTCGGTGTGGTGACTCAGTGCTCAATCTCAACCCTCACCAATGCCTGTTTTAAGGATTCAATCTGTAATTCAGTCACACCAATGTACTTACTGATCTGCCACCCCTGACAAGTATTTTCAAGCTTTGAAAATGGGAAAATAAAAAGACTAACTAGAATTAGAGGCTTTGGTTAGTGCATGCGTGTTCTGTGGATTCAATGGGTGTGGAAAGCAGTGTATGAGGGAAGGGGAGTGGACTTCCAGAGGTGGTGTGAAGAAGGAAGTTTGCAGATTGGGAATGTTGTGAAGGTAAACAGAATGTTGACTTAGAGATGTATCATCATAGATTATAATAAGTAAAAAACTGGGTAAAGTTTAGGGGAGACAACATGGCTGAGTAGAGGAAGTGCCTCATTGAGAGCTACCCAGAGAAATTAAACTAAAACATAGGTAATTGGAAGGAAAGGGAGGGACATCCACTCTGAAACTAAAATCAGTCTGAGATAAGAGACTAATAGAGCAAGCCAAACATAGATTAAAGGATCGAGATAGCTGTCTGCCATACTTGGAATCTTAAAAAAAGAAGAAGAAAGGATATTTTAAAATAATGTAGGTAAGTTAAACCATACAGTATGGATTTGGGATATAAGGTCCCCTGCCTCTTCTGCCTTCCTCTAAACAGAAGATGCTATAGTCTAGCAATAAATTCTGCCCACACAAGCTGCTCCCTCTCTGAGGATCAGCCAGTTTTCCTCCTTTTCAGTTTTTTCTCTTTTCCTTTTCTGTTTTCTTTCCTTCCCACTTGTTCTGTGCACCTGAGCACTAACTGGAACTGCCAGGAACAAGATTAAAGATTATAGGAGTGCTTACTAAATGGAACAGACAAATGTCCCTCCCCTGTGACCTGTGGTTAGAGAGCTATGGGAATGAAACTGTACAGCTCTGGGCTGTTCCTATGATACCAGGGGCTGGAGCAGAAAAGCACCCCACAGTAGCTCCCCATCTTGCCTGAGGAAGTTACAGACCACAGCAGAGGCAGGTGATAGTGGCAGCAGAACTTGAAAAGTAATAAATGGGAAGTTAGCACCCCACCTCAGGAGGAGAGTAAGAATTGACTGAGCAGCTTTGGAATGCAACAGCAGGAGCTGTGTGATCAGACCATATCATAGCATCCCTCCCTACCCTGCAACAAACAACCTGAGAGGACAGAGACTTGCCATTTGAAGAGGAACACAGATGGCTGAGCAAGGACCAGGAGGAGCCAAAGATGCATGGGACTGGGAATTGCATCCTGTCTCTGCCTGAAAACCGACAGGAACTGGGAGAGAGATGCCACCATGAGAAGCAGGATAAGGAGAGGGAGGCCACTAAGGGATATACAGAAGGACCCCAACATCTGGAGGCCAAGATCAGCCTCAAATCCAGTACAAAACTACTGCAGGCTTGGCAGTGTTATCCAGTATTTTTTGGCTCTCAGTGGATATCAGAGGAATTTTGCTTTTTTTTTATATTTTTCATCTTTTTTTGCTGGTTTGTGCTTTGTTTCCCCTTCCTTTTCTCTCTCTCTCTTTTTTTTTTTTTGTCTTTTACCTATATTTTGTTCTAATTTATTTGTCTTCATTTCCTCTTTCCTTAATTTATCTCTCTAGACTTAATCATATTTTCATATGAGTAAATAGTATCTAATTTTTCTCATCAAGTTCAATAATCCCTTTCTTACTCCTTCATTTTTTCTCTTCTGCCCTCTTCTGTAGTTTCTCAAAGCTTGTGTGATCATCCTTCATCCTCCAGCCTGGCTTTTACTTTATTTCTTTTCTGTTCTTGCTGTTCTATCCACTGTCCTTAAATTTCCCCACTACAAGGTAAAACCACTCTACCAATGGGAAAAACTGCATACAAGCTCACAGTTCACAATCAGTTCTGTTATATAACTGTAGACTTCTATGGTTAATGGCACAAAATTAATAATTACCACAGTTTGCCAGTTTCTAAACTGTGCTTGATGTTGCTGGCAGTGCTAATTATACCACTTTAGCTAGGATGTCATATCTGTTTTAATCAGTTGTTCTCACTTTTATAACAAAGCTGGGAGGTTCTGGAGGAATAACCCCCCAAAACCAGTACCAAAGGATTGGGGACTGAGCCAAACAAATGCCAAGATCTCACTCTTACTTGGAAAGGTAGGATCTTGTGACTGACACAACCAAGAACCTGCTACACACAACTGACATCCAAAGAACAAACCTTGTCTAGAGAGGCCTTGATACTAGTGATAAAACTACCTACTACAAAAAATCACAAGGATCAACACAGAAAACAAAATAAAAACTTTTGAAATTGAAAATGACACAACACTGAAGCAAAATGTAATCACAGACTTCCAACTCACACAGGCAAGTCCAGGAGACAATGATATAGAGGAAAATGGAAGACACACATCTGACATTTCTGAAATGATAGCAACTGAGGTAAAGAAAAAAATCCATGAGATTTATAGAGGAAATCATGTCAGAAACAATCTGTCAGGTAAAAAAGAGAAGTATCAACATTTATAAAGGAATTTCTCAACAAATCTAGAGTAGAGGTACACTGAAAAATAGATGATGATAGAAAGATGATGTCAGCTGTGAATAATCAATATAAGAAAGAAATATAATGCATGAAATGGATTCAAACAGATATCCAGGAAATTAAAAATTCCACTGAAAGCTGGGAAAACCACCTGAACAAAACTGAAGACAGATTAAATTACAATTCAACAGCAGCTAGATTGTGCAAAGAAAAATAATATAAGAATAATTGGTATCAATGAAAAAGTAGAGGTCAAAACAAATGATATAAAAAGTATTTACAGAAGTAATGGCAGAAAATTTCCCAAGAATGGGAAAAGAATATGACTTAAAGTTAAGTGAGGCATATAGAGCTCCAGTTAGCCATAATCAAAATAAATCTACACCCAGACACATAATAATCAAGATCCCAGAAGTTCAGCAAAATGACAGAATATTAAAAGTTCCTGCAGAAAAGAAACAAATCAATGAAGGAAAGCCCATCACAATCACAGCAGACTTTGCAACACAAACCCTCAAGTTAAGAAGATCTTGCAGTAAAGTATTTCAAGTCCTGAAAGAAAACAAGTTCCAGCCCAGACTGATGTACCCTGCAAAACTATCTTTCAAAATTAATGGAGAAATAAGATACTTTCATGACAAAGAACAACTGAAGAAATTCATGACCACCAAACTGATGCTACAAAGGGAGCTGAAAGATATTCTAGACAGAGATAAAAATGACCACAATTCCAGGAACAACAGTAACTACAAAAATACCAGGCAGGGCAAATAATTAAACAGAGGGGAAAAGCAGGGAACCAACAGCAAAAAAATAACATGACAAAGATAAGCCAATGCATATCAGTTATAACCATCAATATAAATGGCCTCAATCCACCAAACAAAAGAAACAAACTGGCAGAGTGGATCAAGATTAAAAAATCGAACAGTATGCCATATACAAGAAACACATCTAACTCAAAAAAATTTGTAGACTAAAAGTCTAAGGATTGAAAATTCTCCATACAACAGGAAACCAAAAAAAGCAGGGGTAGCTCTTCTATTCACCAACAATGTGAATTTCAAACCAAGAATAATGTAGGGAGATAAAGATGACCCCTACATACTTGTTAGGGGAAAACTTCAAAAGGAGGCGATAACAATTATAAATACGTATGCACCAAATATGGAAGCACCTGACTATTAGAAAAACATTACTAGACATGAAAAATCAAATGAGCAATAACACAGTTTTAATGGGGAATCTTAATACCCCACTGTCACAAACAGATAGATCAACCAGACAAAAAATCAGCAAAGAAATATCAGAATTGAACCAAACCTGTGAACAAATGGACTTAGTAGATGTTCACAGAGTGTTCCATGAAACATCAGATAACACATTCTTCTCAGCTGCACATGGTATGTTCTCTAAAATAGAACATATCCTAGCCCATAGAACATGCTTAAGTAAATGCAAAAGAATTGAAATTGTTCCATAAATATCACCTGAATGTAGTGCAATGAAATTGGAAATTAATGACAAAAGGAACCACAAAAATTCCATGAACACATGGAAATTAAATAATGCCCTTCTGAACAACCAACGGGTCAAGATGAAATTAGAGAAGAAATTAAACAATATCTACAATTAAGTGAAAATGCAGATACAACACACAGGAACCCATAGGACACAATAATAGCAGTCCAAAGAGGGAAACTTATAGTGGTGAATTCTCACATCAGGAAAATGGAAGGAGTACAAATAAACCTAATGTTGCACCTCAAACTTCTAGAAAAAGAAGAGCAAGTCAAATCCAAAGCCCATATAAAGGAGGAAATTACAAAGATCAGAGCAGAAATTAACACAATTGAGACTAAGGAAAGAGCACAGGGCAGGGGATTTAGCTCAGTGGCACAGCACCTGCCTGGCAAGTGCAATATTGTGAGTTTGATTCCTGGTACCAGAAAAACAAAACAAAACAAAACAAAACAAAACAAAACAAAGTACAAAAAATTAATGAATTGAAACCCTTACCTGGTGTTATCAAAAAGGGAAAGGAAAGACTTAAATTCATGCAATGAAGAATGAAAAGGCTGAACTTACTATAGATCTTGTGGAGATTCAAAAGATCATCAGTACTTACTTTAAAAACCTTTAATCTAATGAAATGGAAAACAGAGAAGAAATCAGCAGACTCCTAGAAAAGTATGAATTACCAAAGCTGAATGGAGAAGACATAAAAATTCTGAATAACCCAATATCAGTCAATGAAATTGAAAATGTAATAAAAAACTTACCAACAAAGAAAAGCCAGGACTTTATGGATTCACAACTGAATTCTACAAGAAATTTAGAGAAAATTTAATACCAGTACTCCTCAAACTCTTTAATGAAATTGAAAGTGAAGCAATACTTCCTAACTCATTCCTGGAGAACCCTGATACCAAAACCAGACAAAGACCCAACCAAAAAAGAGAACTCCAGGCCACTCTCCCTAATGAACATAGACGTCAAGTAAGTTTATACCTTCTTTCAAACTGCAGTATTCTCATAATTCCATTCAGATTATTTTCATGGAATATAATTTATAATATAAAACATTGTAGTGTCTTTTTTACTCTATAGTAAAGCTTTATACAACCTTTAAAATAGCTTTTCTATTCAAGAGTGACCCATAAAAACCTTAAAATTTAAAGTTGATATAGTGTACTAAACTGCATAAAACTCACACTCTTACAACATTTGAAGAAAGTGATATTTGTCTGTTCTCTGGCACTTCATCTTATTCATTTATTTTTGTCATTTTTCAAGGTCGGTCTGCTGTCTTACATGTGACTCAGTGCTGACTATGTCTTAAAGAGAAATGCAGCTGAATGGCAGTGAGGAGCTATAAGTTAGAGATGGAATTGCTAGCAATTTGGTAGGAAAACATAGAAAGGTTATTTTTCTTCATTTCTTCACTTTTTAAATTTTCATATGTAAAACTAAAGTTGTTTTTCCTTTTTCATCCCCACTTGGCTCCTCATATGACAATGGCTGGATCTCTTTCTGTATCAAAAGTCAAAAAGCAGGATTGGAAAACTGATTTGGGGAGATGAACGAGCATAACCATAATACTATGCTAAATGCTTCCCTTTTAACTGCCAATAAAATTTCCAACACTCAGGAAGGAGTTTCATGTGCTTATGTGATTACCAAGTGGCCTGTACTCCATGTACCCTGAAGATTTCCTCCCCATAAAAAGTCATACACCTTTGAGTCAACATAATTTCATGGGAAATAAAGCTACATTTTCAAGAATGTTAAATTGGGTGAATGTGCCTGAGGTTCAAAAAGAAACACAGTATAAAATTTAAAATTAATTTGACTTGAAGCTCTAATGTGAGGAAAATATGTTGATTATGTTTTATAGTTATGGGTGGTATTTGAAATGATGGCCCTTCAGAGTCGTAATTCTTACCCTCCTCAGATGGCGTGGGGGAACTGATTGCACAAAAATAAAATTTAATCTTCTACTAAGCCATACACAGTTTACCAGTGCAGTTTAACTTTGGGCAATTACATTGGAAACTAAACGATGTCATCTGAAAGGAAATACATTTAGAGGCAGCGTGAATTCCAAGACCCTCCATTCCTTGAAGGAGCATCTCATCAAATGGATATGTAAAACATATGTTTCATTTTCTCTTCGGCTTCTCTTGATTTTTCTGACATTTCTCTCAGAAATGACATTCTGATGCAATAATGACCTGTCGACTTGCTCACCCCATGCTATTGTTAACACTATCTCTCTGCTCTTTCTCTGAATTGATTTACACTTTAAATAGACTCAGAAGTCCATGTAGGTCTTAGGGATGACTTTTCCTTAAAAACAAATATAATCTTAAATCTATTTAATTTAATTTGTCAATCATACATTATTAAAGCTGGGGAAAAACAAGAAAAGAGATATACATAAATAGATGGACAGACAGAAAATAGACGAGATTGCCCTGAATGTTTCTGGCTGTAGTCTGCTGGTGAATGTTTAATAACCAATAACTGAAAGAAAAGAAGCCCTGGCTTCTTCCATTTGATAGTTTCTATTGTAAAAACTTCCACTATGCCCAATCTTGAGCTACCAATATGATGTCATTGAAAGAGAAGTTATACACTTGCTTACAATCCTACAGTATTTTCACTGTTCCAATAAAGCATATAATAGATGAAAATCACTTCAAGGGCAACAAAAATGATAAAATACAGGAAGTGATGTATTTTGTATACCAATTTGTTTTCAATCTAATTCTTTTAAATTTAAAAATAAAAGGAGGAAACGTTAGCAGACAGACAACCATTTACAAAATAGCAAAAGAATAATACAAACAATACAGAGTCACAAACAAAGTGGTAGGAAATTAAAAATGCTTATTGTATTACATATTGATATCTTCAAAGTGGTTTCTCATGAAAACAGATAGAGACATGCAATATTGATCAATCAAGGACTCATTGACAGTTTCTTTCAGCAAAGAAATAGAAGACAGTAGAGCAGCCATGTTAACTATCCTGTATATACATACGTACAAAATTTCTCCTTCTTTCCCTTCTCTTTTCTCACATCCCAGTTGCCCTTTACTCTAGTGCATTTTCCTTTCATTTCAAAATGTCTATCATATCTCCAAGTTTTTATGAACTCTTTCTGGTTTTACACAAGTGAGACAATGCGGTGCTTGCACATGCAGGTCTGATTTATTTCACTTAGGAGTATGGTCTCTAGTTGTGACCATTTACCTATAAAAGCCCGAGTTTATCTTTCTTTACAGCTGAGTAATATTCCATTATATAAAAGTACCATAATTTTCTTATCCAATCCTCGGTGGATGGACATTTGGGTTGCT
>NW_004955441.1:8477182-8502399 GCF_000276665.1 Chinchilla lanigera | reverse complement strand
CTTTTGCTATTCTGGGTCTCTTCTGTTTCCAAATGAATTCCAGGCCTGTTTTCTTGAGATCTGTGAGGTATGCTAATGGTAGTTTAATGGGAATTGCATTGAATCTGTACAGCAGTTTTGGAAGTATGGCCATTTTCACAATGTTGGTTCTTCCTATCCATGAGCAAGGAATATTTTTCCATTTACTGAAATCTTCTTTGCTCTCTTTTTTCAGAGTACTGTAGTTTTCACTGAATAGATCTTTGTCTTCTTTTGTTAGACTGATTCCTAAATATTTCAATTTCTTGGAAGTTTTTGTGAAAAGTTGGGTTTCCTTAATTTCTCTCTCAGTCTGTTTGTTGTTTGTGTATAGGAATGCTATCGATTTTTGGGTGTTGACTTTGTATCCAGCTACGCTGCTGAATTTGTTGGTTAATTCAAGGCGTCTTCTTGTGGAGTTTTTGGGGTCTTCCATGTAAAGTATCATGTCATCTGCAAATAGTGATAGTTTTACTTCTTCCTTTACTATCCTTATTCCTTTTATTTCTCTTTCTTGTCTAATTGCTCTGGGTAATGCTTCCTGAACTATATTTAACAGGAGTGGTGGCAGCAGGCATCCTTGTCTTGTTCCCAATTTTAAATTAAAAGCTTTCAATTTTTGTCCATTTAGAATGATGTTGGCTGTTGGATTGTCATAGATGGCTTTGATCAGGTTAAGGTAAAGACCATCTATTCCTATTTTCTGTAGAGTTTTTCTCATGAATCCATGTTGGACATTGTTGAAAGCTTTTTCTGCATCTATTGAGATGATCATGTGATTTTTGTCTTTGGCTCCATTGATATGGTGTATAACATTTATAGATTTGTGATATTGAACAAACCCTGCATTCCTGGAATGAATCCAACTTGCTCATGATGTATGATTTTCTTCATGATTTGCTGCATTCTATTCGCTAGGATTTTATTGAGTATCTTTGCATCTATATTCATTAAGGAGATTGGTCTGTAGTACTCTTTCTTGGTTGGGTCTTTCTCTGGTTTTGGTATCAGTATGCCTCCAGAAATGAGTTAGGGAGAATTGCTTTCTTTGCCATTTCATTGAAGAGTTTGAGGATGGTTGATATCAAATCTTCTCTGAATTTCTTGTAAAATTCTGCTGTGCATCCATCAGGGCCTGGGATTTCCTTGTCAGTAGGTTTTTAATCACACTTTCAATCTCATTAATTGATATTGGGTTGTTCAGGAATTTGATATCTTCTTGATTCAACCTTGGTAATTTGTACATATGTAGCAATCTGTCCACTTCTGAGTTTTCTATCCTATGGGAGTAAAGATTTTCAAAGTAGGTATTAATGATCTTCTGAATTTCTGTGCAATTTCATCCTTTTCATTCCTTATTGCATGAATCTGAGCTCTTTCCTTCCTTTTTGTGATAAGGTTTGCCAGTGGTTTATCAATTTTATTTATTGTTACAAAGAACCAACTCTTTGATTCATTTATTTTTTGGAGGATTTTCTTTGTCTCAATTGCATCAATTTCTGCCCTAATCTTTATAATCTCCTCCCTTCTTTGGGCTTGACTTGTTCTTCTTTTTCTAAAAGTTTAAGATGCAGTATTAGGCTATTTATTTGTTCTCTTTCTGTTTTCCTTATGTTTTAGTTCACCGATATAAATTTTTCTCTGAGGACTGCTTTCATTGCATCCCTTAGATTCCAGTAAGTTGTATTTATATTTTCATTTGTTTGTAGGTATTTTTAAATTTCATCTTTAATTTCTTCTGTGACCCATTGGTTCTTCAGGAGAGTTTTTTAATTTCCAAGTGTTCATTGAGTTTTTAGAGTTCCTTTTGGTATTAATTTCCAATTTCATTGCACTGTGGTCAGATAATATGCATGGGATAATTTCAACTCTTGCATTTCGGTAGGTATGCTCTGTGGGCTAGAATGTGATCTATTTTAGAGAAAGACCCATGTGCTGGTGAGAAAAATATGTATTCTGATGTTGTGGGGTGGAACACTCTGTATATATCTAGTAAGTCCGTTTGTTCACAGCTTTGGTTCAAATCTGTTATTTCCTTGCTGATTTTTTATCCAGTTGACCTATCTCTTTGCATCAATGGATTGTTGAGGTCCCCTGCCACAATAGTGTTATTAATTGTATGGGTTTTCATACCTGTTAAGATTTCTCTTATAGGGGGCTGGGGATTTAGCTCAGCGGCAAAGCGCCTGCCTGGCAAGCGCAAGGTCGTGAGTTCGGTTCCCGGTACCGGAGAAAAACAAAACAAAACAAAACAAAACAAAAAAAAAGATTTCTCTTATATAATTTAGAGCTTCAATATTTGGTGCATACATGTTTATGATTGTTATCTCATCCTCTTGTAGTTTTCCCCTGACTAGTATGCAGTGACCTTCTTTATCTCTTTTGATTGTTTTCAGTTTGAAATTTGACTGCAAACAGAATATCTATACCTGTTTTTTTCTGGGTTCCTGTTGCATGGGGGATTGTTTTCCATCCTGACTTTTAGTCTATGGATTTCCTTTTGAGTGAATTGTGTTTCCTATATAGAGCATATCATTGGATTTTGTTTTTTTAATCCACTGTGCCAGTCTGTTTCTTTTGACTGGAGAATTGAGGCCATTTACATTTATAGTTATAAGTGATATGTTTTGATTTGTCATTGTCATATTATTTACTTGCATTGGTTTCCTGCTCTTTCTACCTGTTTAGTTGCTTGCTCTTCTTGATGTTCCCTTTCTACTGTTGTTCTTGAAATTGCAGTCAGATTTTTCTGCATCTAGAATATCTTTTAGTACTCTTTATAATGCTGGATTGGCACTAATGAAGTTTTTAATTGTTCTTTGTTGTGGAAATATTTTATTTCTCTGTTGAATTTGAAGGATAGTTTGGCAGGGTACAACAGTGTTGATTGAAGCTGCTTTGTCTCAGGACCTGTAATAATTCCCTCAAGCTCTTTTCAATTGGATGGTTTGTGCTGAGAAGTCTTCTGTGATTCTGACAGCCTTTCCCTTGTAGGCAATTTGTTTCTTTTCTCTGGCAGCTTTTAATATTCTGTTCTTTTGCTGGAGGTCTGGCAATTTGAGTATTATATGTCTGGGTATAGTTTTATTTTGGTTGTGGTTGATTGGAGTTCTATATGCCTCATTTACTGTATATCAGGTTCTGTTTCCATACTTGGGAAATTTTCTGCTGTTATTTCTGCAAATATTCTTTTTATGTCAGTTGTGTTGCCTCCTATTGTTTCATTAACTCCTATTAATCATACATTATTTCTCTTTGCCTCATCTCTAGCTGCTGAATCGATTTTTCCCGGATCTCTGTTGATTTTATGAGATCCTTTCTTTCATGGTCACTAGCTGCCATGCTGTCTTCAAAGTCTGAGTTTCTGTCTTCAGCTTCATTCAAGCGGTTTTGGCAGCTTTCAGTGGAAGCTTTGTTTTCCTGGAAGTCTCTTTGAATCTGGTTCATGCTTTCTAATTCCTTTCTATATTTTTCATTTAATGCTTCTGTCCATTGCCTTTGTTCTTCTATTTTCTTATATGTTTCTTCTTTGGATTTTTGAGCAGTTCTTTCATTATTATTGTCATTTCAGTTTTTGCCCGAGAGATTATTTCTGATCTCATCTCTTTTATGTCCCTATGGAGTTGTTTCTTTACTTCTGTTGCAGTCATTTCAGCTATTTCAAGCATGTGTTCACCAAGTTGTCCTATGTTGATGTCTGCGGGACTTGTTCTAAGTGGGTTGAAGTTCTCAAATCGTGTTTTAGTCCTTCATTTTGTCATGTTTGATACTTGATGCATAAAGCTCAGTTTCCCTCTTCAGTGGCTGCACAGTAAATGCTGCTAGTGTCCCTAGTTTTCCTGTTGGTCAGATTTTCCTCTCAGTGTCCACTGAGAAGCACTATTTAGTCTGGAGTTTTCCAGCAGTTGTTGGTTGGTATCTAGTTATCCCAGTCTCAGACATGGTTATTGGTGTCAGCTGATGGCAGACTCTCTGAACCAGTGTCCCCTTGCAGTTCAGGGCACATGCACAGCCCGGATTCACGTTGCACTGGTGTGACAATCCCAGTTCAGGGGACCTATGTCTCCAGGCAGTTCAGGGCACAGGCAAAACCCAGACATAAACTGCAAGGATGACAGTTTGTGAACCACCTGATTCTGTGTCTCCAGTCAGTTCAGGACACATACAGGGACCAGATGTGTGCCGGACTGACAGCAATTATAGACTACCTTTGCCTACAACCTCCTAGGGGGTCCGGGCACAAGTAAAGCATGGACTCTAACTGCAGGACTGGCAGCTCTTAGAGCACTCATGCACTCTGCACAGGGCCCGTGCAGGGAGGGCCCACATGCGACCCCTGGTGAGAGCAGTCCCTGGGGCTTCTGAGTGAGGAATTCCTGTCTGCCATAGGTGCACAGGGGACAGAGACTCAGACTGTAAAGGTGGTGGGGTCCTGGGTTGCCCCCTGTGCCCTCAGGAAGTAGATGGGAAATACCTGGCTTTGTCTGCAAGTTTCAGCTGGGATCCGTGGTGGTTGGAACGGGTCACAGCCTGCCTGGTTCTGCTTCTTAGTCAGTTCAGGACGTGTGTAGGAGCCAGTCCTGGGCCACTCAAAGAGCAATCACAGACTGCCCATGCCTGTTCAGTCTAATTTATTGAACTGTACACTAATATGATTTGATATCAAACAATGTCAGCAATAAACAATTCATTCTCAAAATTTCTAAATATTTTATAGTTTGTTTTCATGGGGCTGTCATGAAAGGGTGACAGCACTTTGCTCTACATTATAAATAGAAGGAACAGTCTTTAGGTTTTGGTGGTGGGCCATACATTTTGGTTTCTGAACTACTAGTATTCTTTAAATAAATGTTGAAACAGCTTCCTTTATTCTTGGGTTGTCCATACATTACTTGAAGATTTAATAATTTGGAAAATTTTTACTTAGCCTGCAATGCTGTGGGCATTAAGAACATTTTTGAACAAGTGTCATTAGATATCTTTTTCCAGCGAAAAGTGACTATTTGCTTGAGAGGAAGATGAGATCACTATAGTACCTTGAAGTACAGTGTATTCTGAAGCCTTGCTGCTCATGCTCATATCCCTACCCCTCTATTGATTATTTTTGCCATAGGGAAGTTATTTAAAATCTCTGTATTTCTGTTTCTTTACTTTAAACTATACAAAGCAGCAGTTCTTCTCAGGTTTCCACAGTATGGCTAAAGTGTGTAATAAAGCTTACCTATCGTTCCCAGTTGGCTTTTGTAAGAGCAAAAGGACATTTTTGGATGCTATTTTTCCCTTTGGGAAAATGTCCTTTCTAAGCCTTCCCACATGTAAGGATTCACACATGTGCTGAGAGGTCATCATTGCTGTCCCAATATAGAATACTATCTTTGACACCAGAACCAGGACAGGAGCAGAGGTATAATCCCTTCGAGCAGTCTCAGATGAGATCAGTACACCTTCTTTTGTTCCTCTTCAAATACAGTGACCACTTTGCTTTATATACATACAAGCTCTTGAATCTTTTATAGTGACTTGTCAATTTGCCTTATTTCAAACTTAACTCACTTAGCTTTTCTAATGTTATCAGTGTCTTCTGTAGGTAAAAGACGTAACTTATCGCATCATTCTCTTTTCTAGCTGTAGAGAAATATAAAAAACTGATATATGTTTCTAATGTGGGTGGATATTTCTGGTTCCTAGAATGCACAAAACTTCATTTAGCCCCATTTCAATAAGTTCAGATTAAAATGAGAGAGATTGCTTATAAATATCTATCAAAATTTTGAATACTCAATTGTCAGTGCTAATTTGTTGAAAGCTGTTTTTCTTTAGTCATACAGTGGGCATTTTAAACAATATTCCCATCATAAATGCTTGGAAGTTCTCCTTTCCACTCATCAAATGTCTACATCATTCCTCCTCCAGAGTGAAGAAAATTAGTAACAGCATTTTTGTTCTGGTTTTGTTTGTCTGGTTTATTTGTTTGAGACAAGGTCTCACTGTGTATACAGTTCAAGGCCAATCTGAACTATGTAGCCCCGGCTGTCCCAGAACTCATGGTTATCCTCCTGCCTCAGATTCTTGAGTCCTGGGATTACAGGTATGCACCACTATGCCCAGCTTGTAAGTATTTTCTTTCAATCCTCTAGATTAAAGATAATGAGAACATATGACTAGTTTTCCTTTCTTGTTTTTCATCCTTTTCCTTTTTGAATTAGGTGTGTTGAAGATCATCCCAGCTGTCAGTAACATCTATTCTGTCAGTAACAGCTTTTTTGTGTGCATATGTGTAGATGTGTGCCACGGGAATTTTAAATCACAGATCATATAATTGACAATAACCTTCATTCATTCTGTGCTATCTAGATAAATTATTAGTAACTAGATTATGACTACACAGTAGTTTACAAAAAGATGTGATTCCAAGAACTAAAATTTAAGTACAATTAGAGGGAAAACACACAGTATTTTCAGTTCCTTCAACATAGGTAAATACATAGGAGAAAAATGCAGAATGCTACAATCTAAGAAATCAGAACTCTCATGTGTTGCACCTAAAAAGACTGGATGGACACCAAATTTTGAAAAAAGTCATTTAATTATTCTTTCATCTTCAATCTAGGTTCAAAATAATTATTTCTTTGCAATCAGCCATTGGCAGCACATTTTCCTCATTCATACAACAAATTTTCTGTCATGGATAATGGGAGGGAAGTAGCTAAACACAACGCTGTGGATGAGCCCATATAATCTCACTCAATCAGCGATGTTTATAGCAACTTTAAAATAAAGGAGGTGATGCTCTTTGTTGCATTTATTTGCTAGTGAAGGTTCATCTTTACTTTTGTTTACACAACATAGTAGGCAGACTCTGACATAGTCCTAAATGATTCCTACCTGTTGATTTGATGGCTTCTGGTGAGTATGAGTTTTACCTGATAACTGACTTCTGATGAGTAAAATCAGTTGAAACAGAAATTTAAATATAAAAATTAAAGATATTATTCATGTAATGTCACATTTGAAAGGTTACAAAAGCACAGGGTTTTGTTTTTCTTAAAACTCTCAGATGGCATCTCTTACCTGTCACTCACTTGATCTTTGAGAAGCCAACTGCCATGTTGATGCTGCTCTATAAAGGGACTCACAGGGCAAGGACCTGAGATTTTCTGGCAACGTTCACTGAGGTCCTACAGTCTGCCAACAGATGTGAGTAAACCCCGTGTAGATCCCTTGAGGATTTAATTAAGGCTACATGAATTGCAGCTATGACCAATATCTTGAATGTAACTTTGTTAAAATTCTTGTCCAGAGTAACCCAGCTAAAGACTTCAGTGTATAATACACAAACACTGAGACAATACATATTGATTGTTTTGAGGTTTAATTTTGGAATCATTTTTACTTAGTCACTATTAGTTGATAATTACACAGATTCTCTGCCTTTCTTATATATCTAATTTATTAGAAACTTATAATTGGCAATCATAAATTATAACATAATTTACCCAAATTCCATTTTGTTCCTTCAGTGAGTGTATTGAAAATATTGGCTTACAGAAAAACAACAATTATACCTTTTTTGATATGTTTTTATTTCCCACTATGTTCCAGTAGTAAACTCTTTCAATACATAGAAGATTGGTATTTCAAGGTAGCCTGTGTCTTCTCACCAAGCTATAATTTCTTTAGAAACACTAGTTTTTATCAATGAACAGCAGCTAATAAGGGAATATATTTCATTTAAATGGATAAACTGGCAGAGATATCTGCATAAACTATTGTTTTTCTTTAGTTAGAGAAAAAAGAGTCAATAGTAAAGTCAATTAATATAAATCATATTGGCATGTCCTCATTTAAAAAAGAATTCTAATTAAAAACTTTCAGCCAAGAATAAATGAAGTTCTGAATAGATAAAAATTGAGAAATTTGCCTGAGTTAAGAAGAATATTGAGTAGGTTCTGGGTCATAATGTGAAGTCCTTTCCAGATGTCAAAAGCCCTATGGTGAAGACATGATTGGATTTTGTTGGGCTATGAAGTTTGTAGAAGGTTTTACAGAGGTGAAGAAACTCCATTTTGATTAATTTTATTCAATTCAAGCCTAGTAGGATGTAGTGGTAACTATACATTGCAGTGATTGTATGTTAAAAATGATTGCATGTTAAAAAAAGAGGGGCTGGGGATTTAGCTCAGCGGCAAAGCGCCTGCCTGGCAAGCGCAAGATCGTGAGTTTGGTTCCTGGTACCGGAGAAAAACCAAAAAAAAAAAAAAAACAAAACAAAACAAAAAAAAAAAAAGAAATTTACCTTATATATTCTGATTTGATGAGAAAATGAAAGGACGATATTAGTCTCTTTTTATGTATTGAATTTACTTACATTCATAGTGAAATGATTGTGTTCGGTGTTTCCACGGACTTTGGTTCTGAATGTACAATCATAGCATATAAACACATCAGTTACTGGAAATTATTCTCAGAAAATGGAGATCCCTTGTAAGGAAAATATTATCATATGAAATGGAGCTACCAGATGAAATGTTCCCACAGGGAGCTTTGGGATGGCTCTGTTAGATACTCTATTAGTTTCCAAAGTACTAAATAAATAAATAAATAAATACATAGAAATTCCTGCTTTAGAAGTAATTCTAGATATGAGGTAGGAAAAGCAGTCTGCTAAATATTTCTTGGTAATAAAGGAATGAGAAAATACAGATATTTATAGATGGAACTATTAAAAAGCAAGTACTGTTCATTTTCCTGATCAGGTGGGTCCCTCAGAAGAGACATCTTCAAAAAATTTCTAGTTTTTCATAAAATATATCATAAATTGCTGTAAACTAGTTCATAAAGAAATTATAAATGCTTAGGCAGATGGAAAAACTGATTATTCTGACTCAATCATTAAACATTTTATGTGTATATCAAATTGTAGAGTATCCCATAACTACACAGAGTTTTGTGTGAATAAGAAAATAGTTTAGAAAACTAGACTCACTACAAGAGATTTCACCTTTAAAGAATGATGTCATGTTCCCTCTTGTAAGATTTTCATTACAAAATATTTCTTGATTGCTGAAAGTGTTCATACGCCTGGTATGAGCAGGTCTTTCTTTGCCCAAGTAATCTTTACCTATAAAACAATGGTATTTCCTTTTTATTGAAATAGATTTGTTTAAAATGCTGCTTTCTTGTTAAAGTTATTTTTTCTCTGTAACTTACCATATTACTATACATATAACTGAGACACACATTCTATCACTGCTTTTAAGTTTTAAACATATGATTAAAAGTTTTAAAATGTTTTCGATTTTTAAAGAGAATAAAAAGTAATAAAACATATTAGAAACAGTGCAGAATTTCACTAAACAAGATACCAGGAATTCAACAATGGTTGTTAAATAAAAATCTATATTGATAAGGATTTGTGAATGGTAAGATATCCACATTTAAGCTTGGTATATCAAAAAATGTATTTGGATGATATCTTTAAATACATGAGTTTGGTTTAACCATCAGTCATTGTTTACTTTCCTGATTAACGTCGCTAATGTGACATTGGATATGAAGATAACGTTATTGCAATTAAGCTTTAGCACAGTGTAAACTTATTCCTAGGAATGTTAAACAGCTTACATAGAATTATTTTCTTCATAAGATTGTTTCAAAATAACATAATTTTACTTCCAAAAACTTGTGCCTTTTAAAAGCAGAATTGCATATTTTATATAATGAACCACTTTTCATCATCTAACCTGGATAAAAAATTTATAATTCAGAATAACTGAGAGCTCTGTTGAAATTACAAGAGGATCCCTGAAGAAGTGAAAAAAACCAGCAATTTGGAGAAAGCTGACTTTGATTAGGTAAAAAAAGAGTTTCTTCTCAGTTTACAGAATTTCTTTCAGATGTTAGTCCCTGTTGAGGCACATTGTCCACTAAACATATTCCTTCAATTTACTGAGTTGTTGTTCCTTTTAAATGCAACACAATAAATACTTTGTTATAAAGTATCCTAGTTGTTTTTTATTTTTTCATAAGTACTTATTTTTACATCAGTTGAATTTGTAATCACAACCATTTATTCTGGAGAAAATAGTCCTCAGATTGCAAAATAGACCAATTTAAAGAAGAGTTCTTGACATTTAAATCTCAAAGAAAAATTAAACTTTTACAATAGTTTTGAATTGCAAATATGATTTTTCTTAAAAAGTATTGTTAGTAGCAATAAATGACTGTAAATGGATTTTTATTCTTTTTTATTTTATCATTTTTCTGCAACATTTTAAGTGTTTATTCTTGCCGCTTGTCTGACTGCTCTATTGTCAAGACAAAGTTTATACTGGAAGCCCGAAAGAAATATTAAATATTCTGAAGAGTTTATTATCAATTCTATTTTCATTGTGACTGATCTGCCAAAATATTTTTCTACAGGTGACTTTTTTGTAAACTTCACACATATTTGAATATACTGTCTAATATACTGTTACAATAAAGAAACCCTTGTCTGATGTTAGAAAAAATGTTAAAGTGACTAATGAAATTGATAAAGTCACCATATATATATATATATATATATATATAGAGAGAGAGAGAGAGAGAGAGAGAGAGAGAGAGAGAAAGAGAGAGAAAGAGAGAGAGACAGACAGATTTCTTGGAGTAATTCCAGCTGCCCCATAGTAAACTTTTTTTTCCCTTCCTTCCTTTCCCTCCCTAGTTTCCCTTTCCTTTTGAGCAATTTTTTTCCCATTTCACTGTATCTCTGGTACAATTGCGTTTTCATTTACACTTTCAGTCTCTCACACCAGTGAGACAATGCAATATTTACACATGTGTGTCCTATTCATTTCAAGTAAGGTCCAACCAATATGGTCTCAAGGTACAACAATTTAGCAATAAATGTCTCAATTTTATTCTTATTTATGACAAAGTAGTACTCCATTATATAAAAAAAAAACCCACTTTTTTTAATCCATTGGTTGATGGGTATTTGGGTTGTTTAGCTAATTGTAGGTAATACTTTTAAGAAACTTTATTTTGGTACAAAGTAATAAAGCATCAATTGGAGCAAAACTGAAGGTAAAAATATATTTTATATGCATCATGAATTATAGTAGATTCATATTCTAACTAAGAAGATCTAGCAAAGATGGAAAATCTCAAAATATAGTAGAGTGAGCTAGAAATAGAAACAAGAGGGTATCAAATATAATCCACAAAATACATATAACTGATCCATAATAAAAGATATTAGTACTTTAGAGATGTGATAATTGTGATCTTAGGAGTATGGGAAAGTATTCTTTGATTACTTCCATATATCTGTTTACCTTTAAAAATATATTGAAATTCATTTAATCTTCCAATGAACGGAATGTTTCTGTTTAAATACTTAGTCTTAAATCCAGTTTGATTTTAGCTTAGTACATGGTGAGACCTATGTGTCTGGATTCAGTCTTTCACATGTGGATAGCCAGTTTTCCGCTCCCCAGGGGCTTAGGCAAACGTTTCAGATAATTTTTTTCTTGTGTTGTGCTCTATGTCTCCAACTTCACTGTAACTTTGAATTTTCTTGTTCATTACATCCCTGTTCCCTGAGATTTACTCTTTTTTTCTTTGCTAAACTGTTATTTTACATGTTTTTGAATTCTAGATTCCAGAGAGGCTGTACTTTGCTTCTAATAACTACTCAGCCATTTTGCTTCTCCTGTAGACATTATTTTAATGAATCCCATTTTTGAAATATGTTTATAACTTTTGAGAAAGAAGTCATTAATTTTCTTTTGCTTTCTTGCCATTTTCTAACTGATGCATGTTAATTCTTCAGTAAATGTTAATGGGAAACCAGGTCCTGATGCAGTGAAGAACTAGACCTTCACTTCCTGAGTTTTCAGTTCTTTTCTCCCTTGATGAAAGAATTCAGTCAAGATACATAGGCTCTACAGAAGTGTAGGTAGAATTTACTGTAAAGTATGTGTAAAGAGAGTTACACCTTCAAGGGAGAAGGCAGGCAGTGCCGTGAAGATATCTACACCAAGTGTAAGTTTGGATGCATTTTTATGCACCTAAGAGTTACTCTTGGTTCGGGGGGAACTTGGGTAATTATGATGCTTATCATTACTTTACTTAGTAGCTACTAAGGAACTTCAAAATGGCTTGCTGTTCTTTTTAAGTGGTCAGTGTTTCCTCCGAGACTTTAATCATGTAAGAAACTTACAAAAGATAAATTCTTAATTTATTCAGGTCCCAGCCCAATAGAGGTTGATCTTTAAAGAACATTTTCCTTTCCTTTCCTTTCCTTTCCTTTCCTTTCCTTTCCTTTCCTTTCCTTTCCTTTCCTTTCCTTTCCTTTCCTTTCCTTTCCTTTTTTTCCTCCCCTCCCTTCCCCTCACTTCCCCTCTCTTCCCCTCCCTTCCCTTCCCTTCTCCTCTCCTCTCCTCTCCTCTCCTCTCCTCTCCTCTCCTTTCCTTTCCTTTCCTTTCCTTTCCTTTCCTTTCCTTTGCTTTCCTTTCCTGGCCTGTAAACTATGGCAGTGAGAAATGCAGTGTGCCTCGTTCTGGAGTGAAATGGTCAGATGGCCAGGTAACAGGAGGAATGTACACAATGTGTGACCCTAAAATGTTGTGTTCTACGGGATCGCTCTGGACCTGAGACCTAAGCAATGATTACACATCGACATCTTTGTTTCGTTCCTTAGCTGGCAGCACATACTACTTTGGACCCACTCTTTTCTTCATCAGGCCAGCCAATGTCTAACCACTTGCTTAACAATAAATATCATTACTACAGGAAAAATAAATGTGGATGTATAATTTGTTGGTTGACATTTTATGACACTCATTTGAAACTTTAGGCATTTTTTTGTTTTTAAATATAGGCAAATTCTTCAAAGTTTTATTTCAATTGTAGAAAAAACGTTTTACTGAGCTTAAAAGAAAAAAAAAAAACAGGTGGATTTCCTTCTCAGTATGTCAAAGTTGAAATCAGCCAATTTGCATCTCCGTTGGACTATTAGTGGATATTTTAGCAGAAACTTTGAAGGCCAGAAGGGAATAGGATGATATATTCAAAGGGCCAAAAGAAAAAAATTGTTAATCAAGTGTATTTTGAAAGGATGTATTCCCAAAATGAAGAGATTGTTTTTCTTAAATAAAAGCTAAAGGAGTTTGACACCAGTAGACCTGCCTTTGATAAAATGCAAAAGAGAATGTGACTTCTTCAGGTTGAAATGAATAGCAATAACTAGAACATGAAAACACATGAAATTATAAAATTCACCGAAAATTATATTGTCAGATTTAGAGTATTCTATGTAATAACGCTTTGTGGTTCACATATAACTCCACTGTACAGGTTAAAAGATAAAAACATTAAAGGTGACCATAGCTAAATAAGTTGGAGACACAATTTAAAAAGCATAAATCATAATATCACAAATATAAATTGTGGTATGCTAGAAGTAAAAGTGTATGTAATCAAAGTTAAGCGGTTATCAGCTTAATGGCTTGTTATAACTGTAAGATGTATGTGAGCTTCACGGTGATCACAAAGCAGACACCTTGGCAGGTTCACAAATGACAAAACAAAGGAATCCAAACACATCATTATAGAAAAATCATCCAATCACAAAATAAGAAAAACAGGAACAAATAAGAAAGACAGGAACAAAAACAATGAACAAAGTGGTAATATTAAGCCCTTACCTGTTAATATTCACTTTAAATATGAGTGAATTAAGTTCTTCAGAGAGTTACTAAGTGGACTTACAAACAAAGCCCAACTGCTACTTACAACAGACTTTTCAGCTTTAAGGTTCACATAGAATGAATGCAAGGGATGAAAAAATATATTCCAAGCAATCAGAAATTCTAAATTCAAGGCTAGTTATTCTTGTTCCTCTTGTAAAAGATATAGGAATCAATTCATCAAGAGCATATAAAAATGATACATATATATGCAACCCAAATCAGCCTAAATAGTTAAAACATTTAAAAAACAAAAACATTAACAACCTAAACATTTAAAACAAAAATTAACAGATCCAAGAGGAGACAGAAACTGTACAACAATAATAGATTTAAATGCCTCCCTTACAGCAATAGACAGATCATTCAGACAGAAAATAAAGAAAGAAATATCAAACTTGTATTACAGCTTAGGCTAGATGAACAGACATAAATAGACCATTCCACCAAACTATAGCAGAATAAAAATTTTTCTGAGGTACACATAGATATTTTCCAAGATAGATCATATATCAGGCAGCAAAATAGGGGCTTAAGAAATGTAAGAAAGTTGATTGTGTTGAACATCTTTTCTGACCATAAAGTTATAAAACTAAAAATCAGTAACAGGAGGAAAATTGAAAAATTAGAAAATGTGTGCAAATTAAATAACATACCACAGAATAATCAAAGATCAAGTAGAAATCAAAGGGGAAATCAAAAATTGTTTTGAAAGAAATGAAAATGAAAATACTAAAATTCATGGGATGCAGTCAAAACGGCCCTGTGAGAAAATAGAATATTGATAAATGGCTACAATCTCAAATGTAATTTTGTATCTCAAGGAAAAACTAATCCCAAGACAGGAGAATGAAGGAAATAATAAAAGTTAGGGCAGACATAAATGACATAGTGACTGCATCAGTAGAAAGAACAAGACTAAAAGTTGGTTTTCTGAAAATATAAATAAAATTATCAAAGTGTTAGCTAGCCTAAGGAGAAAAAAGAAAAGTGAAAAAGAGGGAAGTAAAAAGGAAGGAAGCAAAAAGGAAAGAAGGAAGGAAGGAAGGAAGAGATAATATTACAGTAGATATTGTTCAAATAATCTCAATTTCTCATAACAGAAATTATGAATTTAAGTTTTAATATATTTTGAATTTTCTCACCTAGTATAAAGAGTAAAAGATTAGGTCTGAAAATAATCCCAAGCAAGAAAAAATACAGGAAAGTATTTTGTTTAGTCAAACTCTTTCTTATTCATATAATAATGGCTACAAAAAGGAAGCTATTATGCAAGTAAATTTTTCATTGTTAATTTTCCTTATAAAAGTAAATAACAACATTGAAAATGAAATGGGATATGACTCTGGGGAGAGGACACGTGACAACTGGCTTCTAGTGTAAAGTACTAATGCCTTTGAACTGGGATCTGAAAGCAAATGTAAAGGAAGACAGCTGTGTTAAAATCATCGGTCTTGAACGAATGCCTTCCTCTCTATTTTGACCGCATTCAAGGAAAATTGGAAAGGGTGATGCTTTTCTATCTCTTGCAATACCCATGTGAAGGAGGTAAGAGGATCAAAGTCTCATTTTTAGTAAAACTTATTCAAATTACTCCATTCAGCGTAATATAAAGGATTATATTTATTTTTAACTACAGGGACATAAATAGGATAAAATGGAACTTTATAAGAATGAAAAAGACAAAAGGCAAAAATGTAATGTATAATCATATAAATTTTCATTATTTCTCCTTGAAGATGCTTTTTAGCTTTTAGACTATATGTGCCACAGACCACTTGCTGTATAGTATGAGGATTAAAAAATCTATTACCTCATAACAACTAGGAAGCATTGTTTGGAAGTCACAAGTGAAGGAATCTGACCACTGCCATCCTGCCAGAGACCACTCTAAATTTCCCCTGGGCACAGCTGATCCAGGGACTCATGTCACTACTGCTTCTGGTAGTAACCACACTCCTGCAGGTGCCCAAGGCTCGTCCTTTGGGACCATTACTAAATCTTTGTCCTTGGCAGGTAGTCACAATGCCCCTTCACAGAACTCTCCCCCTCTCAGCCTGTAGGAGAGGATTTTCCCTGGTCTAAGTGCCAGGGTGGTCTTTCTCAGTGTTGTTCTGAAATACACATGTCCTGCTGAAGTTAAACTTGTGCTTGTTTTTCTTCCTTTCTCCTAAAAATAAGATGTCTTCTTACCTTTATCATAATTCCATAAAATTGAATAATTTTCTTCTATTCTTTAATCATGCAAACAAAATCCATGCTGAGTTTGAATAGCCTGTGACCTTGCAAAATAGAAATTGCCTTGCAGTTGGTTTAGTAAAATATATGGTCATTTAAATAACTATCTGAAAAGTTTCTTTTTTGATCATTTTACATGTTCTGTGTCATTAGTCCACCCAATAGCAAGATCTTGGTTCTTGTTTTTATTATTACATTTTAAATAACAGGCAATTTTAAAACATGCCATAGTTCATATGCATCTTATTAATTCCTTTACATAAAATATTGTGAAACAGTAAGGAGAATAAAAGGTGATAAAATAGATGTAAAAGTAGGAGTCAGTAATTAGAAACAAAGTCCTGTATTGTTCAACTCCAGAGCATGTGTAAAAAGACCAAAGTGAAAACCAGGTTATTTACAAGATGACTTTAGGATAACACCTCTGTCAGCAGTCAGATCTGTGAAAATTACTACACTGGGTAATGTACAGACAAAATAAAATCACAATCTGAAAATGAACATCAATATTGTGTCTTTTCTTTCTTATTTTTAAAAACCATGCACCTAGAATCTTGAGGTCTTCCAGGGTAATATGTTTTGTCTATTCTTTAATTTCTTAGGACTGATAATTTTATGATATCAAAGGTGACCAAAATACATATTTAGTAGATAAATATTTTATTAGAAATCGCATTTTAGTCCATTATTAAATATTTTACAACCAAAAGGACAATAAATGTATTTCAATTTAATTACGCAGTTGAAAGTTATATCTGAAGTATAGTTTTGAAAAAAAAATCAGACAACACACAGAATAGCTCTCATTATTGTGTATTAGCTGCTTTTTCTCTAAATGTCAAATGAGTATTCTAAAATTATAACTCACTTCAAAAAATAGAAATGCAGCCAGACTAATATTGTCTCTCCTTTAAACTTTTTTACTGACTTTAAATAATTCTCTCCATTTTATGTTTATTGCTCTGGTTTATCTTTCTCTAAATAGCTGAATTTGATAAAAGGAAGAAGCTTCTCTTGTTTTAGTCAATGGAATGGAATGAAAAACTATGATGCAATACATATGTTTATGGCTGTGGTTTGTGGAAAGGAAAGATGTTTACTTGAAATAATTGTGTCGTGCACCTCCGTTGTGTTCTTTGAGCAATTTATGCGTTATCTCTCGGAGCTCTACTTCAGAGCACTGCTTTCTACGTAATGATGAAGAATTATAGGGTGAAATAGTAAACTGTTTCTCAATGAGAAAAAAATGCTGTGATCAGTATACAATATTTATTTTTAAAAGTGTTCACCTTTTTTTCGTTTTTTTTTGCTTTTGGTACCAGGAATCGAACTCGGGACCTTGCACTTGCCAGGCAGGTGCTTGTGCCGCTGAGTTATATCCTCCTAGCCCTCACCTTTTGTTCTTACAGGGAATATCCAATGACTAACCTGAAGTAATTAATTTAAATGAAAACACTTTCCTGGAACCCCATCTGAGAGAAAATAGGAAGTTAATCTTAAACACAGCTTTTAAATTTGGTGAAATTGTGACATCCTGGTCATGTAAGTAATTATAGTATATTGTGCCTCGGGAAAACTAACATCCTTCAAATATTGGAAGTAGCTTTCGAAAACTTTTCCTAAGTTTTCTCCAACTATATCCGTTTTCATAAGTAAAGTCTAGAACTCTGGTGCCAGTACATTTTTATCAAGTGTATGTTTTCTAAGTCATATTGTTCAAGGATTAACAAACATAAAATCACAGATTCTCTGAAGAAACATTTAAAATGAGTATATAAATTAAAGGTGTATAGCAATTTTCATAATAATAATCACTAGTATGTGTTGAGCATAATGTGTGAAGAACATTTTTTTATCATCTCTTTAAATTCCTGTGTAGGTATTGCTATCACATATAGCTTGCAAGTGAAAGATCCAAGCACTGATAAGGTAAATAACTGGTCATGGTCTCAAAAATACTAATCATGGAGCTGGCATTTATTTGCATCTATGCATTTATGTGCAGAGTTCTGATGTTTAATGATTACCTAATTATCTCATCCAACCCGATATTTTTCTCTATTTTAGAGTCTCCTTTTCCCCGGAGATTTGTTAACGCTGTTACTGTAGATACAGAGATGATGTGAGAGTAAATAAAGCGAATTTCTGAATTTACATAAAGACTCTTTAAAAAGTACTAATATCAGCATGAAGCCAAACTTTTTTGTTGTCTTTTTGAGACAAGGTCTCGCTATGCAGTTCAGAGTGCAGTTCACTTTGTAGCCCGGACTGGTCTCGAACTTTCAGCAATCCTCCTGCCTCAGCCTCCCAAGTGCTGGGATTATAGGCGTGCATCACCACATCCAGCTCAAAGCATATTTTATCTTGAGAACCTGCATCACTTTGAATGTTCTCGCTTTGATTTGTTTATGTTCTTGATAATGGTATGCTGCTACTGTTCTATTTTTTTGTTTGTTTCTCATGTACTACTCTCTTTAAAATAAAAAAAGCATATTTTAAAGGTTAAATGTAGCTGTAGGTTAAAAATAATATGAGCATAACTGTGCCTGTTCCATTTGAAAATAGATTATAAAGCAAATGGCATCTTAATAATATGGATGTGCTCATTAACAAAAGTGTTCTTCTGATCAGTATATGTGTCATCTTTAATAAAAGATTACTATGTTTTAAAAGTGAAATTATTCACTTTCTACCATGATTTCTTGTGAAACAAAGGGCCACTATTAAAAGTAAAAGTTTTTGAAATGTGTTTTAAAATGTTTAAATTTAAGAATTATAGATCAATAATATTGAGGATTCATGCATTCTATTTTGCTGTACTTTTGATTTTTGTTTGTTTCGTGTTTTGATATAGGATCTCACTATGTAGTCAAGTGCTAGAATTATAGGCAGGTACCACCACACCTGGCCAAGTAGTTTCAATTTTAAATACAGTCAAACTTTCTACATCCTTTAGCTAGAATTCAAATATCATGAAGTGCATATAAAAAATAAAATTCAATTCCAAAAATAATTTGGTATTACACACAATAAGCTAATTTTAAAAGGTAGAATTTTCTATTATGTATCAATACAGAATTAAAGTTTTTATGCAAAAGATTTTATCATGGATTACTACTGAGCAGAGGGTCAGAAGAGAGGAGAAAAAATAATTCCTAAATTTTGGAGTAAGACTTTTCCTGATTATTGGTAAATTCTCAATTTTTCTGCTCTTGAAGAAGTGTTTACCAAGTAAACACTCATAATAAAGTGGAATAATCCTGGTAAAAAGACAGAGTCCCCAGAGATACTCAGGTTTAAAGTTTGAACATTTCATGTAAATTTTCAGATGTGCACTTTCTTATCATTCCTTGAGAATTTCAGTTTTATCCATTTACCTTCAAGTTTTACAGAATTAGCAGGAAGGAAAGAAGGAAGAAAGGAAGGAAAAGGAAGAAACAAAGAAAGAGAAAAAGGAAGGGAAGAAAGAGTGCATAAAACTTTATATAAAAATGTTTTCTATGGAGAATTTATAAAATTCTGGCTTTCAAGATGGAGGCTTTGGAACGTATTAACTTGTTTGCTATTCATACAAAATTTAGAGTTCTGGGATTAAATTCATACATAAATTTCATTTCCTATTTAGCACAACAAACCAAGGACATAATTTGGAAAGGTATTTTATTCAGAAAAATTTTAAAATCCCCATGAATTAATATATTTGCTCATTAAATTATTTTACAGTATAGTTCCATACTTGACAAATAATATAAAACATGTATATTTCATCTGCACTTGTTTGGAAAAGTACACAGGAGAAAAATTTCATTTATAATGAGTTGAATATTAGAACTTACGTGTATCTATCAGTGTGAGAATGTTGTTGAGCTTCAACACTCACAGTATATTTTAAACACAGCTCATACTTCACTGATTTAATAGAGTTCAAGGCATCATAATTTCTCTGTGATTATTCATAGTTTCTCTGTGATTATTCCCAGATAGAAGAGCACCGAAATGGGCTGCAGAAGCACTGTTATGTGCTTGTATATACATTCAATTTATTACAAATAAGTTCTTTATTCATTATACTACCTAGTTTATTTTGTAGCATTGAGTGGGAGAAGTTTTACTTAAATCTACATAAATTAACTTCAATTTTGAATTGTTTCAAGTACCATGTATATCAAGATATATTGGAGATGACATATTTAATTGTACAGTCAAAAATGCACACTGATTTAGTTTCTTTGATATTCGGTGGATGTTTTTCTTTAAATGAAACAACTGTCCAGAACCAACTGGTTAACCAAATTTCACACACACACACACACACACACACACACACACACACACACGAGAGGTAGCCTGTTTATGCGCAATTCCAATTATGCACAAAATTTCCTTATCATCACTTGGTTAGGTAAAACTAATCTTCTGACTGTGTAGTCCAAACTTCGATTACCACAACATATTAACTATGAGTAATTGTATAAAGTACAAATTTCACTACTGGTTTTTCAGTCCATAAATCCCTACATAAATAACAGATGCCTACAATTATTACTGAGTGGTCAAGTTATTTCTTTTAAATATCTGTACAAGAGCACAGATATTTAAAGTATTTTAATATTTTAAATATTTGTTATTCAGTTTCCACACAGACAGCAAAACATGCCCTAATGTTGCCCAGCCCCCTCAATGATCTACCACATGATATTTTATAAATTTATCTTTGAAAGGGTATGGGCCAACAAAGATGAGTGTAGCGCAAAAATACTAAAAATGGTAATGCTAGAAGTGAAAATCTAATATAAATGGATTTAAGAAGAAATAGATGGTGTCAGGGATATAGCTCAGCCTCACAAGCACCTGCCTGGCAAGTGCAAGGTCCTTGTTATGGTTTGTGTCTGTGTGTCCCCCCAAAGCCTCATGGGTTCATGGGGCAGGCTTTTAGAGTTTGATTGATTAGGGGTGTGAGAGCTACACCCGCCCTGGGGTGGATAGTTTGCATATGTAAGGGAGAGGAAGAGGCTGCTTGTGGCCATTGCTCCCTTATGTGCTTGTTGCTTTGCTGTGTTCTGCCGCCATGAGCTGTAGCCCTCTGCCATGTGCCACTCTGCCTTGTAACCTGCCAAGTATGGACTGAAAACTCCACAAACTGTAAGCGAAATAAATCTTTCCTTCCTTAATATTGGGCGTCAGGTATTTTGTCCCAGCAACGAGACAAAAGTAACTGAGACAGTCCTAAATTCAATTTCTGGTGCCAAAAAAAAAAAAAAAAAAAGAGAGAAGAAGAAGAAAAAGAAGAAGAAATAAATTATCTTCAGAATGTTAACACTGGTTTCATATGGAACAGATAATGATTAATGATTTGGTCAGTCTTGCATGTCTATATTTGTTTGCCTGAGAAACCACTTTGAAGATATCAATATGTAATACAACAACTATTGTTAATTTCCTACCACTTTGTCTCTAATTCAATATTACTTGTATTATTCTTATGCTATTTTGTAAATGGATGTCTGTTTGTTAATATGTTTTCTTTTATTTTTAAAATAAATTTTTAAAAACTGAATGACTACAAGTAAACAGTCAGAATAACTTAATATAGACAAATTTATTGGCATAAATGAGGAATGCTATTGTGATTTTGAAAAGATGAACATGTCTCAGATCAAGTGATGCCTGTAATGTACTCCATAAAAAAGGAATTCTCAGAGATATTTTATAATATCAAAAGAACAAGATTGAAAATTTCGAGTGATCTAAATTTAGAAAGTAGTATGACAGTTCACTAAGGCATAGACAGTGCTTGCCTCATTTTCTTAGTTATACAAAGAGAAGAACAAGGTGAACACTGGGTCAAGAAACCCTGGTTAGCTTTTCCCAAGAAACAAAATACATTAATTCTCAATTGTTTGAGTATTGTAAATCAGTGTCCAATATGAATGTTTGTGTTATCTCAAAATTTCATGTTCGTATTTCCCAAAGCAAGAGTATGGACTTTCAGAAGGTGATTATATAATGAGGGATTCTTTCTTATGAGTTGGCTTAAGGCCATCATATCTGGGCTTTACACAGGGCCCTTTTTGCTGTCTTCTGCCGCGTGAGGACAGAGCAACAAGGCATCTACTCAGAAGCAGAGTGCTTTCTCCACATATCACATCTGCAGGCCTTGATCTTAAACCTTCAGTGTTTCCAAATTTAATAGTTAGGGCTCTCCAGAGGAAGAGAATTCACACAAAATACATGGATATAATTATACAAGGGATTGATTGGGTAGCCTTACAGCATCAGCAGTGGGACAGCCCAGCAGCCATCTGCAGAATGATAGGCAGAAGAATTAGAAATAGGTGGTCACACGGAGGAGCCAGAGATTCAAAAGTCAGTGATCAAAAGTCTGCAAGCTTATTGCACAATCACTGGTGTGAATCTGTGTCAGAAAGCCAAAGGGTCTGCACTGGAAGGCTGAAGGAGATGGAGACCAACCTCTAGAAACAAAGAAGACCTGAGCTTCTCCAGAGTAAAAAGGGACAGATATCCTTTTCCCGCTCATTTCACTCCATCCAGGATTTAGTTTGTAGCCTACATGTGAGCCATTGCAGGCACACTCAGGACTTTACTAAATCTGCAAAGTTGTTCTTCCTCAAGTCAAGGTGACATGTCACAATGACCACACCACAAGTGTGAGAAATAAACTAATTTCTCTTGGAAATTATTATATTTTGTTATAGTAGCACAAGTGGACCAAGACACAATGTACTAAGTCACAGTTTTGTGTTTTTGCATCCTAGATATTTATATCTGATGTTAATGGAGCTTTGAATGTTTTGACAGACAATTAAAATGATAATGGAAAATCATAACTTTTTGTCCTTTATTAAGACTACTTTGCATAGCTTATTTTATTGTCATTTAAGTCCTGAAAACCATAAACTGTTAAGATTGCATTTAATGCACCATACACACACACACACATATACACAAACACACACAGATGTGCATGTAAAATAGACTATTCCAATCTCTAAGATTTTAATCTTTAATGTGAAATATGTTTACCCGAGAGTTACTTCACCATTAAAAATCGTTATCAACCAATAATCAGAAAACAAATTCTGATGAGAGATCTTTTTAGTTTTCTTTATTTCTTACTCAGCTGAGAGGAAAATTGTTCAACATTCTGGTTCTAGTATAAACTTGGAGTGAGAAGCAGCACCAGTATTGAAGACGCTTAAAAGATATAGCTATGTGCCGTGTACACGTTATATACACACACATTAAATTTTATTAATGTAAAAATAGCTAATCCCTTTTCTTTTAAAAGAAATGTTTTAATTATTAATACTTGAGAAATACCTGCTTTGTCCACTTTGAAAATACTGATAATTTCAGAAGATTATTAATTGAAGCCATTAAATTCCTTCCTGTTTTCCTTTATAAATATATATTTTAGTGATAGTAAATTAAAGAAAGACTTATTTGCTTGCTTGATAAACAACTATGATTTCAGTCATTTTTGCCTGTAAATAGTAATTTATCAAATGCATTAGAATATAAAAAATTCTTGAGTGAATATTAATGATATCTATGTTCAGACCTTTGAAAAACTGGCAGCTTCAATACACTTAAAAAAAATAGATTTTGAAAAATATTTTTCTGGTTATGTGCCCTTTGGTAATTTTAAAAGCAAGTGTTTCTTTGGGAGCTGTGATGAATACAGAGCAAATTAAAGACTGAGAAAAATGCCACGTTACCTCTTTTGTGATAGCCTCTGCTACACTGCTATAAAGGCAAGTCCTGATGATTATTTATACTTCTCCACTTCAATAAATTTGCAATGCACAGTTCATACCTCTGATGGAAGCAGGATAGTCTGCTGGGGGATGTTTTCAACCTTGAAAACCAGGAAAAATAACACTAGTAAGAATACCCATTAAAGAAGCTGAATTTTTAATAGAAACACACACACACACCAAAATTTTACCCAGTTTTGCTACGTTTTGCTTTCATACGACAGTTAACCAGGAACTAAACCCTGAAATCTTGGAATATTTCCTCTGTACAAACAACACAAGGCTAGTGTTCCTTTCTTTTTGAAATAAAAATTTCAAGCAATTCTTGAAAAGTATATGCTTAGTGAGTGGGCATTTTTCTTTTAAATGAGAAAGCTAATCAAAATTAATTAAGACTTACACTGGGTACATACGATAACTTTAGTGTGGTCAATTAGTTTTACTCATTAAAATCTGTATGAGATATGTTTTGCTGATATTTCAGGAGTGAGGAAAAGGCCTACGTATTACTAGAAATACACCACATTGCGCTGTGCTGTACAAATTACTTTAACTAGTGTGTAAAGCGACATCACCCAATCTAAAATAGCTTAGTGATTTCAGAGACCAAGCTCACAGTCTTTATTTGCATTGACTTATGTGTTGCCTTCCATAACTTATTTTCCCTGTTTAATTCTGTCTCATATTTTTTAAATTGAGTAGATAAACTAGGTCTGATATTTCCACATCTAAACTTTCATGGAGATGCCTCAGGCCTCCCCAAGGATTGGATTAAGCAGGTGTCTAGCTTCCTACCCTTTCCCCTCTTTCAGCAGGAAAATTCCACTCGTCCATATTTGTATACTGCTTTAGTGTCATTGTTGCTGCAGCTGTAAAGATAAAAATGGACCCAGAAATTCATTAAGTGTTGTGACTATTTAGAATGGATTATTTCTATGATGCCTTTTAACATCTATAATTAAACCTATTAGCAATAAAAATTTGTGCTCAGAACTTATTATTACTGTTAATAATGATGCTGTGGTGTCACTAAAATACAGACATTTTTAACATAATAAGTTTCCAATCCACATAAAACCAGGTTTCAAGGGACATATTTAATCATAAGTTATTTTTTTGGAAGATACAAAATATTTTTCCATCAAACAATTTTTAAGGTGAAGTGGTTAGGCTAGAAGAAAAATCAGAACAAAACAAAATTAATTTAACCACTACGGAAAATGTACACTGTTTTCAACAAAGACGCTTGGAGTGGGGAAGACCCATAAAATGTTCAATTAAGATTCTGTGGAAGATAGGCTCCTGGGTCCGAGTGTGGGCCGGACTCATACCACCGCGATTCCCAGCCGAAAAGCGCGCAAAGAGCCAGGTAGGCCGCACCCAATCCCGGAGGCCAGGACGCGAGAACAAAGACCCCGGTGACACTGCAGACTGAGTTTCTAGGCGCTGG
>NW_004955441.1:8415320-8471127 GCF_000276665.1 Chinchilla lanigera | reverse complement strand
TGTTTCCCTCCTTTTATCCTTAAAATAAAATAAAAAAAAATTAAAAAAAAAAAAGATTCTGTGGAAGATAGTATTATTCATTGAGTTTTTAATGTTTAGCTTATGTTGGAAGACAAAAGGTTTTGGAAATATGATATTAATTTCATTTTCTTCTTTAGTTTCAGAATTATCCCAAGAGACATAATTAGAAAGGTAGGTTTGTACTGACATTGACATGGTGGCTAAAATTTAAAAAATAAACTTAAAAGCCAGTGTTACATGCCCACTTAACTTTATTCAGAATGAGAGATTCGCTTAATCCCATGAAATCATGCTCTTTCTCTCCAAGATACACCTTTAAGGATCCTGTGTTAAGAATGGGAGGAAAAAGCAGCAAAAATTGCTTTTTCCGTGTATTCCTATTTTGTGTAAATATATTGATTTTTCAAATCCAAGATGTGGTAACTTAGGCAGTAGTTGTATTAAGACCGATGAAATGCTTATATGTTATAGTATCTTGTTCAATATAGCGAATAGATGAGATACACTTCAAAGGTAATCATAATTTCTACAAATTTATAGATTCTGCAATCTTAGTTGTTGGATATTTATATAATTTGCAAGTATCTATGTGATTGTTAACCATCCAATAATATAGTGATTGAGCATTCATAAACAGTTTGGTTTCTATGATTTTTGGAATGGAAATTCCATAGTTTTACATTCCAAAATTACACTTATTATAGGGAAAAATGTATAATCACTCTGACCTAGAAGGTAGTACACAATGGGTACTCAGGTACTTTGCATATATCTGGAAGCCTTATAAATATGAAGGGAATTTTAGTTAATATTTATTCATTGTTATCACTAAATAAGAATTTTTCCATGTCTTTATTTTTCAAGTACTAATACAAGATCTCTTTCTTTAGGTAATTAAAAAATGTTTTTCCCTGTTATGATAGGAACACGTTAGTAGGTTCTCTCTCTGTAGAAACTAAAAGTGAAAGATAGAAAAACACATTGTAGATGTAAGGGTTCTTCAACTGAAATTTGAATCTGCATGGCATGTATATGAACAGTTACATACATAAGCCTCCCCTCTAAGTTATTTCCTGAAATTTAAATAATATTTTTAAACAAAAATATCCTTCCACTTCCCCACTTGTCCTATTGCAGCACCAATTTCATGACCATGAAATTTGAAGATTGAGTATGTGCTCACAAATCTTTAAGCTATTAGAAGAAATGAGCTTCTTAGGCAATTATTTTTAGAAAGGGGATATACATATATATATATATATATATATATCTTTTGTGACAGAGGGTCTGTTTTGATGTGATGTGAGTACAGTTGATAAAATTATGTATGCTAATAATTTTAGGTCATTTAGGAGAGCTAAACTATATATATATATATATATATATATATATATATATAAAGTGAAAATGATGGTTGATTCTGTCTTTCTTTAAATTCAGGAAACAATACAGTATTTTAGAAAAATAAAGTTCAGATGGGGAGAGAAATGATTCCATATTCTAGGAAAGTGAAATGAAAGGCCACATATGACATTTCTTACTAAAATGTAAGCATACAGTTGGATAGTTGGATTTGTCTTCTTACAGTGTATTCTCTCTAAGAGCTAAAAGTGAGCAGATCGTACAGAGGAACATACTATAGATTATAGGATTCTTTAGCAGAAATTTGAATATCCTTTTTTCTTGGCTTATTATATGCAATCCAAATATATGAAGAGTTACCTACCTGACTCCCAAATCATTTGCTACTCTTCCAAAAATTCTTAAAATTGTACTTTTTAGTAAATGCTTCTATTAATTTTCTTGCTAATTGTTATTATATCAGTTATTGTATAGATACTGTACCTTAATTATAATTTCCTCAGTCATTAAAAAACAATGGCTGCTAGAAACCTAAAACTCAAATAAATAGATGTTTGTAGTTTATCACAATTAATGTAGTCTACAAAAAGAAGAGGTTGCAATAATTTTATGATTCTGAAGCCTTAACTGATATTAGTAGAACCGTCTTAATGTAGACTTTTAGTTAAATGCAAATTAAACATAACCTATTTCAGAAAAGATACAACAAAATGCAAAATTTGGGGCCGGGTGTAGTAGTATATGCCTGGGCTACAAATTGAGCTCGAGGCCAGCCTGAACTGCATAGTGAGACCTTGTCTCAAAAAGACAAGAAAAAAAAAAAAAAAAAAAAAGTTTGTTTAAATAAAAAGTAAGATAAAAATTCCAAAGTAAATGAAGAAATGAAATAAGACATTAAATGCCTTAAAAAATTAAGTAGCTATGAAACTAAAGTAGGTAAAAAAGCCTCCTGAGAAAAGTATAAACAGTTCTATACATCTACCTGTAAATGCAAAATATTCAGATTTATGTTCAATTACTCACATTTTGGTAACATAATTAAATATTAACCTATTAAATATTATTGCTTTAATACTTTTAGAAATGTGTTTCATTTTCCTATGCTACAGTAAAGTGCAGCTAAGACCATCTGTATGCATCTATGCATACAGCTAACCATCAGTTATAGCTAAATCTTGGAAGTAACCCAAATGTCCATCAACTGAGGAATGGATCAAAAAGATGTGATATTTTTATACAATGGAGTATTACTCAGCTATAAAGAAAGATAAACTAGAGCCTCATAGGTAAATGGATGCAACTAGAGACCATACTCATTAGTGAAATAAATCAGGTTCACATGTGTAAACATATTTCCTCCCTACTATAAGAACTTGAAATAGTTAATAAAATCTGAAAGGTACAATAGATATTGTGAAAGGGAAAAGAAACTGCTCAAATAGGAAAGAGCAACTGGGATGAAGGAGAGCAGAGGAAAAAGAAAGAGGGAAGAGGAAAAAATATGTGCATATAGATACACAGGATAGCTGGATAATTGTACTACTAATATCTCTTGGTTTATTGAAAGGAACTGTTCATGTGTAATTGTTTGATCAATCTTGCATGCCTACATCTGGTTATATGTGAAACCATTTTGAAGATGACATTGTATAGTATAACAACTGTTGTTAATATCTGATCACATTTTAAAATTCTGTATCATTTTTATTGCTGTCTGTGCTGTTTTGTTTATGTATTTGTTTTTGTTATGTTGTTTTTTTTTAAATGAGAAACAAAATTTATATGTATATATAAGGAGAGCTGGGATAGGTGTATTGCTAATGTCTGCAGCTTACTGAGAGAAACAGTCAATGCTTAAAATTTTCCTTTTTTTCTTGACCAATTTTACATACTCTAATTTGGTAATTGATCTGAAAACAATATGTAGTATAAGAACAATTGTTGAACACCTACCATTTTGTATGGTGAAGCTCTGGATCATTTCCAATGTGTTTTAAAATTATTATTTTTTTTTTACTTGTTACTGTCTTTGATTGTTTGATCAATCTTACATTCTTTTTTTTGTTTGTTTGTTTTTCTCCGGTACCGGGAACCGAACTCACGACCTTGCGCTTGCCAGGTAGGCGCTTTGTCGCTGAGCTAAATCCCCAGCCCCTGATCAATCTTACATTCTTATGTCTAATGGACTGAGCAACTTCGTTGAAGAGAACAATATGTAATGTAACAACCACTGTAAATTTCTATCATTTTGTCTTGAGGTCATGTATCATTTTTGTGGTTTTTGTGTTGTTTTGATTTTGGCTTCATTGTTGTTTTGTTAGTTTTTTTAATTTTTAAAGTAAAAGAAGGTTTAGGACATTTCAGGGTTTCCCTCATATCCCATCTCAGCGAGGACCCTGCGTGTGTGAGTAGTCGTCGTTCTCTCTAGCCTTCCAGGTTAGTTTTGTCAGTTCTTGGATTTCACATATATAAAATCATACATATATAGTTTTGACCCTCTTCTTTTTTATATTTATGAATGTGATATTTATCCATGCTGCTGAATATCACAGCAGTTCACTTTTTTCATTTTAAGTAATAGAGCACAGATTAGTTATATAAACGCATTACTGGAAAAAGGCAGTCTAAGCCTCTTCTTCCCACTCCACGGGCTGTTCAAGCACAGCATCTAGTCTTTCTTGCCACCTCTGATCCCCAAAGCAGAGGAACAGCTGTGAGAGCCAAAGTGGAAGATTTTTTATCTTTTGTGCAGTAGAATGATATATTATCTCTTGTTTTCAATGTTTTAAGAATAAAAAAATTAAACGCTTCGTTCAGAATTCAGGACTCAGCAAACATCAATTACTTCTGACAGGCAGAGACAGAAGAATAGGCGGACGGTAGGAGGGCGACATCAGCAGAGGCTTTTTAGCCATTCTTCTGGTGGAATGTCTCCAGCGTGTGGGAACGCGCAAGCAGGCAGTCATGTACTGATTGGTGTGATGTAGAAAGGACTCCTCGCAGGTGTTACTGGAGCTGTTGTATGTTAGGATATTTAACAATTTTCTGGTTGTTACTCTTTTCTGATAGAATTTTGTGGATCATTTTATCTAAAAATATATCTTGGATCTCTGAGTAGCCCCTGCAATTTCTCATACTATAGAACATGAAGCATAGTGTATGTAATTAGTGTATCATGGTTTATTTCCGGTTATCCTAATAGCTCCAGTTCTTTCCTTTACTAGGGATTGGGGTGACAACCCTTTCACTCTAATGTATAATTTATCTCTCAGCCAATAAAATTATAGACTACCCAAGACTAAGGTCATTTTTTAGTTACTTTGTCTTTTCTACAGCAATTAAGTGTGCTTTCATTGTGTATATGCTGAGTAAAACTTCAAAATTATAATAAGAAATTGTTCAAAATAAATTATTTTATTCTTTAGAATTTGGGGTTTGTATGTTTTTCTATTTCTAAAATAGTAATAAACTTTTCAGTGCAACATACTTATTCTTAAATTAATAAGTCATTTCCATTTATAAGTATTTCATTTTGTTTCATATATTCTTTTACTTACTGAGTTATTTATTCATTCTTATTATTATACTTGTACAACTTCTAAAATAGAAACTGCTAGCTTAACTTAGTATTTTAGAAAGTTATTGATATTTATAGATAAATCAGTTGTGCCAAGTGGGAAATCAAAATACCATAAATTTTGTCATTAAAATTAATAAGACATCTGTAAATTATACATAAGCACATACTTGAAGCTTAATAAATGTCACTGTACAAAGTGGTTAAATTTTTCTCATTAATCTTAAAGTGCATGTTTCTGCATCATAAAGCAAATTTATTGCTTTAAATATGAATGTCCAAAGGTGATCTACTTTAAAAGTTAAAAATTCATGAGCCTTAAGACTATATCATAAAAACTATACTTATTTACAGGGTATCATGTGATGTTTGGATATATGTATACAATGCGTAATGTTTAAATCTGGTTACACACACCAATCCCCTTCAATATACATTATTTCCTTATTATAAGGTGAAAGAGTTTTTGTGATCTAAAACCAGAATATTCCCTTATACTAAAAACATTCAAAATCTTTTCTTCTTGATTTTTGAAATACACAATATGTTGTTTTTAGTTATATCTTTAATCCTGATTTTGTTCTTATTGCCTTGTACTGAGGATCTCTTTTTCAATGATTATCTCAAACTGACAATGTTCAGAAATACTAAGCAAATTTAGAAAAGGAAAAGCCAATCTCTGGATGCTAGTTAACTATAGTATGTTTAGTTTTGTTCAAAGGAAACTATTATTCTGAGGTGACAGATTAACAAAGTATATATTGTTGATAGAGGAAGCCATAATTTCATTCAGGCTCTATAGGAATCTCTTCTAAAACACTGGGGAGATATATATTGTATGATTCTATGACACATCCATGCACCTGACTGATAAATCTAAATAGCATGGACTAACAGATTCACAACAATTTGAAAGGAGATGTCTTGTGGACTGTTATAGAATGGTCAACAATCTTTGACAACTTACAACATGAGTGAGAAGTCTTAGTTATGAAATTTATAAATGAGTAGAAAGTAGGAGTTAATTAATGTAAGAAATAAGATTCATGACAATGTCTGTGACAATGATGGTGCAAGTCAACATGATGAAATTTGACAGATGTAAGTGTAAAACACGGGTTCCATACTGAAAGACATCTGCCAGGAGCAATGGAAGACAACTTGATAATAAGTATATGTGAGTTCATGTACATCTATCTATGTGTGAGGGAAAAGACAGCAGTTTTCTTTGCAAATAAATTTTAGTGTTAACTCAGAATAATGAATGATGTTTAGAAGTAACTTGAAGCTAGATTTCCTTAAACAAAAATAGCATCTTGAGGGTAATACTGGTTCCTTTGGTTGGTGTAATACTGGGTAATACTGGTTCCTTTGGTTGGTGCAACATTATGGATGATTTTGGGGTAATATTTTCAGATCCACAGTGACAAGACAAATAGTTTCCAAAAGTGACTCTTGATCTTTTACAGATCACATTTTTCCATCTGAAGTGCAAAAGAAGCTGTTGATATCCCTCAATAAAATATGATTATTACATATATGCAACATTTTATATAAAATTTTAGAAGGTTTACAGGATTCTTTGAAAGGCGTTTATGAGCTCCTCTGTGTCCAAAGACTCCAGTTTCAGAATCTCTGACCTAAGACCAAGTCATGAGGAAGTGAGGGCTGTTGTAGTTTGGGGTTTTGCAAGGGGAAAAATACAATGCAGGACACATATTGTATAAGATTATTTATACTAGTCACCCAAAGAATTATACACAAAAGAGAGTGCAGGAAATCTGTCCACACACTAAAGACCAAAGGATCTAGCTGAGGACCTGGATCCCACAATAATGTCCTGCATGAGGTCATTTGAAGACCTAGAGCCCATAACAATGCCTCCCATGAGTTCACCTGGGGGCCTAGAGCCCACGATGTCTCATGAAGGCCTGCTTCATGGATCTGCGCTGTGAAGGCCCAAAGGTCAGTGGTGGAATCTAGAATGTCTGTGGCAGCGAGCTGAATGATCTGTGCTAGCAGGCTGAGGGATCTGCATTGGAGTCAGGAAGTAGTGCTCAAAGTAAGAACCAGAACTTCCCCCAAAAGTACCACAGCCATCCTCAGTAACAATGAAGTCCTGAGCTTCTCTGATGATGAGGACAGCCGAGTTCCCAACAGGAAAGCCAATATGACAGGCTTCTCCAGGAGCCTGGTGGTATACTATCTTCCCCTCTGGAGCTAGGAAGCAATGCTCAAAGTGAGAACCACAGGTCCTCCAAAGTGAACTGTAGCCATTCTCTGCAACAACAAGGTCTCAAGCTCTTTGGACAATGAGGACAGCTGAGTTCACCCACAAAGCCAGCATGACAAGTTCCTCCAAAAGAATCAGCAGCTCCTTATAGCTTCTACCAGCACCCAACACCCCGCCACAGCTTCCAATGGCTTCTAACCTTCTTCCTCTCCAGTTCTGCCTCTTATACTGTCAGCAGTAATCCTCAGTTGCACCTGCTACACCTAGCACCGTGCTGGTTCAGTTCAGCTGGGTGTTACAAATTGACCACCAGTTGTCAATCCACCACAGTACCTTAACATGGGAAAACAGGTAAAAGAATTGGATATATTGAATCTGAGTAAGAGCAGTAAGAGAATGGAAACAAAATAACTCTCATAAAAATATCTAAATAATTTTTTTTGTTCAAAAGTGATTATGTTTCTTGTTGTTCGGAATGCAAAATAGTACAATCACTATGGAAGTCATTGCAGAGATTCCTTAAAAACCTAAAATTTAAGTTCTATTTGATCCACCTATTTCCCTATTAGGGAAATTCCAAAAAGAGTTAAAGGCATCATATTACAGCCATGCATGCATACCCATGTTTATAGCAGCACAGTGCACAAGAGCTAAATCCTGGAAGCACCTTATATGTCCTTCAACAGATGAATGGATAAAGGTATTTACACACAAAAGAATACTACTTTCTTATAAAGAAGGATAAACTGAATTGTTTGCAGGAAAATGGGTGTGCTCTGAGACTATAATGTTAAATGAAATAAATCAGGTAGTGAAATATTGCACAAGAAACCCAAAATCTAATTAAAGAGAAAAATAAAAGATAAATAATAGGAAATAGGGAAGTAGATCTTTCTCATCAGGAAAGGGGATCAAGAGATGGAATGAGAAGGCAGGGAGAGGAGGAGATGGAATGAGAAAAGAATTAAGATGTGTCATGTAGATGTACCAACTCCCTACAATCACGCAATCATTTGTACTGCAAACATATAGTAAAAGTAAGTTACTATGTTTATTCTCTGCAGTCCCAGTGAGGAAAACAAATTTCAGAAAAATGCATTTTGTAAAAGTAGAATAAGATATGTAAGAAGATTTTAATTTACTTCTACATTGATTTTTTTTTTTTTTAAACCAAGAATCAAACTGAGGACCTTGCCCTTACCAACCAGGTCCTGTGCCACTGAGCTATGTCTGGCCCCTAATTTGCTTCAATCTTGTCAGTATTTTCTAAATGATATGCTAGAATTAGAGGGTGAATGTGAATATGAAACACATAAAAGTATCTGTTTACTTAAGATGCTTAAAGAAGAATGTTCCAGCTCAAAAGTTTTCTTTTAAGAAAGAATTAAACTTATACACGATATTGCACCTTTCATGACTAGATCAGTATAGTCATTCTTGAGGAAATAATGATTTGAGTAGTCCTAACTAATAATGTAATATGGAAGCATTTTATTGGGGCTGATTGCCCTCTGGAATGGATCTGGCAAGAGCTTTGAAAGGTACATCATAGTTCTTATTTGAAAATGTCCTTTGTATGTAGAGGTAATAGGTGGGGGGGAGTTTGCAAAAGGAATATACAACATCTTGAGATTCTTGTTTCTTTGAAGACTCATTTTCATTGGAGTCTCTGTAATAAACTGAAATGTTCCTGGTAAAAGTCATCCTGTAAGGTGATATCAGGGCTCACATGTTCCCCTGTGAGGGTTAGCGACAGAAGAGTGTTACACTTACCTATTCTGGAAGTTCTGCACCACCCATCCACACCGACAGAGAAGTTCCAGTCTAGGGAAAGTGTTTGGGCTTACAAGTAGAATCCAGCCCACTTATGATTTTGAGTTGCTGGTCCTCCTTATGTGCAATGCAGAGGGAAAAGGCAATTGTTCAGATTAGGGTGGCAGCAGAGTATCTGGTGTCCACATTCTAGATAGAGTTTAAAACTGGAGCCAGCAGAAGTTCTTTTCAGATGTAAGTGGGGAGATAGAGAAGCATCACAGATCACTGTAAATTTTCTTACACAGGTACCAGGAAGACAAACAGAAACAAATTATCGGAAAAAATTAATAACATAATAACAAGATTATAATGATTTTTTTCCTTTTGGCCTAATAGTGTCCATTTCTATTGCCAAGAAAACCTGAGAGTAAAAGAGAGACTATTTCTTAGCCCAGTTTGGGTTTGTCTTTATGACAATTATTTGCTGAGATTAGGAATCATGCTCTCTGTGTATTTTATGTTGTTCATAGCACTTTCTCTGAGAGATACATAGGCAATAGATTTGTATTCATTTATATAATTAACAAGCATTAATCTAGCAATGACACTGGAGAGAAATTGTTAACAAGCAGTCATGGTGGTGCTAATACCTATGGCATATGAAGGTAGATAAGTTGATTATGCAAGATTCGTCACTGAAACTTGATAACTCATTTTATCTCTCTACTTTTTTTAATGCTGTCTGATACCTTAAAAAGGAAATCTCTCTAATTTGGTTGTCAAAGACTGATCTTGGTAAAGAATACCTGTGGAATTAGCACAGGTGGAAGCAGTGTTATGTTTCTCAATATGAGATAACAGGGACAGAGAGAACTGACACCCTGGGAAGTCATTAAGAGGAATGGCTAAAGTGGACCTGTCTTAAACAACTCAGACAAGTTACTTCATTCTTTTTGCACAAGTCTTAGAAGTATGAGAGGTGATTGAAATATACAGTAAAAGACATATTGCAGTAAATAATTACAGTAAAATAATTACAGTAAAAGACATTCCTATTAATAGTCTCAAATACTGCTGCTTGCTTGAAACGCACAAATGAAAGTGAGGCAGTTATGGAAGTCTGCTTTTGTGAGTGTTTTAACAAGATGTGATAAAAAAATATGATGAATGCTGGTGTTTGGTGCCATTCAGCAGAAAGACAAGCTCATAAAAACATTACAGTGTGTCCTCATCCACCTTGTTCACTGGGACCAGCACCTGGTGATTTCTAACTCTTCCCTGAAGTTAAAATAACCAAAGGTGACATGTAGAATCTATTCAGGATATGGACAGCCATGGCGGTGAAACTAAGGATACCTATGAAAAAAAGCTTCCAGGACTGCTTCAGAGGAGGAAGGAATGATGGCATAAAGTGTGTCCAAAGCTAGGACAGGTTAGCCATGCTTACTGGGGTGAGAATTGGGATGAAATCTCAATGTTGTTTTAATTTGCATTTCTTGAATGACTAATGATGTTGAGCATTTTCTCATGTATTTGCTTGCCATTTGTATTTCTTTATCTGAGAAGTGTGTGTTTATCTCAGATACCCATTTTTGGATTGGGTCTTTGAATTGGGTGGGGTTGATGTTTTTAAATTCTTTGTATGTTCTACATAGAAGGCCTTTATCCAAGGGACAGTCAGCTCAATTTTTTTCCCAATTAGTGGGTTTTCTTTTAACTCTGCTTGCAATTTCTTTAGATGTGCAGAAACTTCAGTAGGATGAGATCCCAGTTGTTGATTCTTTGAAGTATTTCACGTGTGGTTTGGTTTTTGTTCATGAACTCTCTGCCTACCCCTATGTCTTCAAGGTTTTTACCTCCCTTCTCTTCCAGTAGATTTAGGGTTTCTGTTTAAATATTGAAATCTGTGATCCGTTTTGACTTGAGTTTGGTCCATGGTGATAGACTTGGGTCTATTTTCAGTCTTTCGCAGGTGGAGGCTGTAGAGAAATAGGAACTCTTCCCCATTGCCGGTGCAAATGCAGACTGGTGAAACCACTGTACAAATCAGTCTGGAGATTCCTCAGCAAACTAGGTCTAGAGGTTCCATTCAACCCATCTAATCCCCTTCTGGGTATTTTCCCAGAAGATCTGAAAGCATCATATCACAGCAATATATGTGCACCCATGTTTATAGCAGCACTGTTTGTAATAGCTAAGTTGTGGAAGCAACGCAAGTGTCCATCGACTGAGGAATGGTTAAAAAAATTGTGGTACTTTTATATAATGGAATATTACTCAGCTATAAAGAAAGATAAACTCGAGGCTTTTACAGGTAAATGGCCCCAATTAGAGGCCATACTCATAGTGAAATAAATCAGACCTGCATGTGTAAGCAACATATTGTCTCACTAGTGTAAGAACCTGAAAGAGTGAATAAAAATTAGGAGGTATGACAGACATTGTGAAATGAAAGGAAAATGCTCAAAAGTAAAGAGCAACTGGGGTAAGGAAAAAGAGAAAAGAAAGAAGGAGAAATTATGTATGTATGTATGTATATACAGGATAGTTGATATAGTTGCACTACTGACTTCTAGTTAACATAGTTGCACTATTGACTTCTATCAATTTACCCAAAGGAACAATTAATGATTAATTATTTGATCAATCTTGCATGTCTCTATTTGTTTTCCTGAGAAACCATTTTGAAGATATCAATATGTAATACAACGATGATTGTTAATTTCCTACCACTTTGTCTGTAACTCTGTATTGCTTCTATTGTTCTTATGCTATTTTGTAAAAGGATGTCTGTTTGTTAATATGCTTTCCTTCTTTTATTTTCAAAGTAAATTTAAAAAATGAAAAAAGAATAAATAAAGGTATCAAAAATGTCAAACTTAAAAAAATAAAGCTAGGAGTAATATTTAAGATGGATTACAGGCAAAGTGCTTTTACTGTAACATTTCTTTTACAATTTAAATATTCAGCGTACTTTTCCATTATACCTTGTATGTGAAACATAAGTATGTCTTACATGAATACAACAGTACAGAATATACAAGAATAGATCTAAGAAATTTTTTTTCTTCTTGAGTAAGGTCTTAACAATGTCCCCTCAAAGACAAGACTATGAAAGTTACACTTAAAAATAATAACCATCAGGCACTGATTTATTAAAAGGATTATTTGTACTTATCATCAGATTTTTATCTGATGATACAGATACCGGCAAAACTATTTCTATGAAAAGCCAAGGATTTTGCTAATGCAATAAAATTTCTTAAGTGATTAAAAGTGTTACATGCTTTAAAAGATCTACTTCAAAAATTTATTGAGACCACTTTTTTTTTTTTTCAGTTAAAAATTCACCTTTTCCTCTGGCAGTTAAGATCTTAATTGTGCTTTACCTACCCCTAAGTGAGTCATAAAATGACTTGATGAATTAGATGCAACTTATGCGTCATTTGATGAGACTATTTCTGTTCATTAGAATGGAGGACATTTTGATGCGGAAAGATAAAATAAAGATGTTACATCTTGAATCTTCCTTTGGGGAAAAATTGTATACCTTAGGGCTATACCCATAGAGAAATGGTGAGCTTCTAAAATATTGTCACAAAATACATTTCTTCATCTTCATTTCCTCCCCACCTTCACATAATAACAAAACTGAAACAAAAGTGAATCTTACAGAAAACCACTTTCAGAAACATAATTTAGCCAGCTGTAGAGAACCGTATATCATTTTGGGCACTACGAGCTCCCTTAGTAAAAGTTTTCCACCTCAGCTTCGCAGCTTTACATCCTCTCCATGCAGCTGTACTTGGGCGGAACAGCGAGCACTGATGCTGGGCACACTCAAAGACCAGACCAATGTGCTAGACGCGCAGGGTACCATGGTTTCATTACATGAACTCAAAGGAGTTCCTGTAAGGATCTGCTTTGATAAAATATAAAAAATTCAGGAAATTTTAGTTGATAAGGCAGAGAAGGTATTGGGAAGAAGCAAAAGATTTTATAGAACATATTATTACCAGGTGGTTTCTTAAGCAGTGGCTCACACATTCAACATATTCTAGGTCCTTCTTACCTGGAAGAAAGAATTGAGACAAGCCAAAAACAGTGCCAAGACTTTATTTGAAAAGTGAGGGGTGAAGGTATAAGGGAGAGACTGGCTCTGCAAAGGAAACTTGGGTCAGAAAAAAAGAGGAAAAGAGAAAAAGGGCAAAAATAAATGTACACCCTGGAGTGGGAGACCCAGGGTGGGCTACTGTGGAGCCTTACAATAGCGAGCTCCTCTTGGCATCTCGCCACTTTTATGCCATCCAGGATCTTGGGGGACTACATGAGGCTTTACATACGGGCTCCTGGGAATGTTTGGCACTGTTCTGGGACCTTGTAATTAATATGTCTTACTCATTTCCCCACCGAGCTTTGTCCCACTATCTCCTATTTCCAAACCAGGTCTAGGGAACAGACAAATATAAAACTGATGTCAATTTAAAAAAAAAATCTGTGTGGCCTATAACAAGAACTTATACGTTACTGGTAATGCACATAGTTCCCAGCTGGCTTTTGGAAGCATGTAGGCAATTGTTTTTATAATATGGTGCACATATATGTATACATATTTGTAACTGTGTAATGCACATAATCACTCACCACAAATCAGTGCAGGCATACAGGGGTCAACTGGTGGGAGACCTCAGAAGTTTCTTAGATGGAGAAAAAAAGCTGGGCCTACTGCAAGAGAGAAAACGCATCTATTTTGCATGACTTCTGACTTTGTAATGCTGCAAATCATCAGTTTCCTTAAACTCAGTTTCAAGACTATCTCTCCTTTGCTCTGAGACATATGCTTATCAAAGAATTATGATTTCTTAAAAATTGTTACTTGAGAGACGAGCAGATGCCAAATATAACAGAATTTAACTCCTAAATATCCCTTTTGCCTCACAAATCAAGTGAATTTTTTAAAAAAATTGAATTGCTCTCTTGGACGGAATTCAGTGTTCTTGTCTTCACATTTTAAGAGTGCTGGATATCTTGCCAAGCACAGAAAACAAATTGTACTGGAATGGTAACACTTTAATAAGAAGTTTCAGACATTCCTCCCCCCCACCAACACATAGCAGCGCTCATGTATTGGAGTAATATTTTTACCAAGTTGCCAAGTTCATTTTTCAGATTCTATCTTCCTATTGACTCTCTGTTTCGGTCCCTAAGCATCCATTCTTCAAGTCCACTTATTATATTTGTTTATTGTATTATATTTGCTACCTGTGTATCTTTCACCTAATGTCACCTAAGATGTGTCTATCTCCTGCAGACAGTGTTATTTTCCATCACTAAGAGAGACTGCTACGTGGAAAGGCCTTTTCATGATTTCAAATAGCAAAAGCAGAGTTATTAAATTGGAGTTACAGCCAGCCACACATATTTTGCTAGACCAAACACCTCTTTTAACTATTCCTCCTGCCCTCTCTCTCTAAAAAGAGTGTTAACCTCTGTAAGCATGGATGACAGGTTTGGAGAAGATGAATTTCATAATAATATAGAAAAGAACAATCAGATAAGAAACATTTCAGTAAGTAGCTTTGGTAATTCTGCTGAGAATATAGAAAATTAGATGAGATATTTAAAGAAAGCATGCTAGGTCAATGGTTCCAGCTCATTAACTCAAAGAAAAAACAAGCAAATCTTTTAAAGCAGAAAAGGTACTTTTCTTCTTGTTAAGGCAGAAGTACTATTTCTTCAAAAGCAATTTACATTGAGGCCCAACTGAGTGTTTTAGGTTTTTTCTTAGCCAAAAGTGGTAGAATGGCAGACTGGGGTTTGCCATCCCAACACTACATTTCTCAGTCTCCCTTGAGGGTAACGTGAATGACTGTTAAAATCACCACTGCTTCTCAGAGAACGAGTGGAAAACAGCAGAACTAAGGTATTCTCAACTCTGAAAGGTAATTGTTATGCTTTTGGGAGATCTCCTTATGATATATTCTTACCTGATAATTATTTAAGATCACTTGAATATTCGTGATTCAAAAAACATTTAAGCAAAACAATAACATTATAAACAGGTTTGACAGCCAGAGAGTATGTTAATATTTATAAGGGAAGTTTAGAAACTAATATAACCACAACTCACTCCCACATTGAACTATTTTGTTTTTAACTAACAACGGCAATATGTAGGCAGTTTACCAAAATTTAGCTTCAACTGTGGTTTAACAGACAAGTGAATAAGGAGATCAAATACCAAGCAAGAGACCCTCCCATGGAAAGACGTCTGCAATTTGTTTTATTTTGTCAGCACACTGCCATTATAATGATTTTCATCACTGTTTTAAATATCAACTCCCTGGAGATGTCCAAATAGCATGGAAGACAGGACCAGTTCTAAGAGTCAAAGAAAGTTAATTGTTTTACTTCCCCTTTCTTTAGAGAAGAGTTGCATTTAAGTAAAAATTTCATTCATTTAAGGTAATTTCTTTTATCCTGATAGGAAAATGTTTTTTAAATCAGGTTTTTAAAAAGTCAGAATTTTTTTTTTCTACTATTTTCCTTTATATTTGTTTTTCTCTATTTTCATTTCACATAACTTTGGACAAAAGTACTTCTAGCATAGTCAGATTTTTTATTATTTTTAAAGTAGTGGATATTTCTCCCTGTATAGTTTTATTGCTGTATTCCTAATCCTGTTGTGATAGATTGAATTGCTCCCTTCTGAGGGAGACACTAAATCAGATGTATTCTCATATTTTAGAGGTGATTTTAAAGCTGGTATTCACCCTATTTCAAAACCCTCTAATGTTTAGTCAGTGTCTTTCATATGAAACCTATAAGGAAAGATATTCCTGCCATTGTTAAAACGTGTCAAAATTGCTGTTTACTAGAAAGATTTGAAAGATAAGCTTTATATCTATAAAAAAGAATTGATATCTAGATAGTAATTCCCTATAGAGAACATCAATGGAAATTATAGCCAAAGAAAGTAATTTTAGTTTTGGGTAAGATTTAATAAATTACCAGTTTATTGACAACTAGAAAAGGGAACAGAAATTCCAAGGACATTTGATCTAGTCTTTGAGATAATACCAAAAATAGCTGTGAAAATGAAGTAACTTGGAAGTGATCATTTTTCATTGTTTTTAAAAGTTTTATTTACTTAGTGTTAATTTTAACAGTTGATAGAGACAAATCCATAGATTTAAATAATAACTTCCAGAGAGATATGGATTAACCATCAGTGGTCTTTCCTTGGTCTCCATGGACAAAGCATCCAAGAAAATTAAGAAAAAATGGACAGGAAATTTCAATACCATTTCAATATAAATTCAATATTAAATGAAATTAGATCTGAATTTAATAGAAGTTTACATTTAAACTAGGAAAATAAAAATTCTAAAGTGAATGTTATTAAAATATTGAAAGTTATTTAAAGTTTTAAAAAGCATAGAGCCACATTGCTTCACATTTTCTAATGCATAGTTAGTAAAAAATAAATAATTCCTCACAGAAAATTTTCTTGAACTGGTAATGGGGGTTCTGCAAACTGATAACAAACTGAATAATTATTCAAAATGACTGCAGAAGAAGTTTCTTTTAATGTATTTTAAATCTCAAGAACTTCATTTTATGTGTGGTTGAATTGATGGACTTTTTAACTACAAAACTTCATTTGTCAATTGTGATTTTGTGATATAACAAGGAACTCATAAGATATGCAACTTTGAAACCAAAAGTGTCTAAAATGCTGTACAGTCTCCTTTCATAATGCAGCTCATATCTCCTGCTTTTTGTTCTTTCTCTTCCCTTAAGGCTGATATATTCTGAAGATCTCAACATATTGGCAAATGAGTCAAATGGCGTGTCCGACATGGGCTAAAAATAGGTAGAACTACCAGTAATCTCCAGCTATTTTCCCAGTGTCCTATCTTAACTCTCCCAGTCAGCCCGATAAAGGAGAGGGGAACACTGCATTATAGTTCTTGTTCGAAACACCTTCATTTGCTCATTTGATCTGAAAAGAAAAAAAGTTCCCCCTTCTTTCAAACTCTTGCTAAATGCTATTTTTAAATTATACTAAAGCATAATGTCTACAATCTTGTCAGAAACTTTCATTTTTGGTTAAATAAAAAGAGGAATTCACATTTCCATTGCATAGGTCTCTTCATCACATGATGCTAAATTACTGTTGATTCAGCCATTTGACTATGAAGTGACTAGCTGTAGTTCTCATTATACTACTTCAAGTTCCTTGAAGTTACAGAACCTGTACATTCATATTTTTCACCTAATTATTAAAATTTTTGATCATCATTATCTTCATATACATTTTTCTGTTCCATTTACTATTTCCTGTTGGAGGCCTCAGTTACACATATATTTTGTACTTCAATATTACTTCACTGGAATGTATTACATTTAGTTATTAAGAGTATTTTTGTAGATTTTAGTCTTTGGTTGAAATTGCATTCTTTTTATTTGCAATGTGTGTATTATTGGTGAACACATTGAGAATGCGTAGAATTGCTTTGTGAGAATTCTCAAGTTTTTTTTCCAACAATTCCAACATCTGTATTATCCTAGAATTGTTTTCTGTTGCTTTTGCTTTTTATTCTACCTTAAGAAAGTATTATCTTTTCTTGTTTTATTTATGTCAAGTAACTTTTATTTTTGTATCATGTACTTTGTTAATATAGTATCATGGAACTTTTATAGACCTGATGTAGTTGCTAATTTTTTTTCTTGCCTCACTTAGGATATGATTAATTTTATTGACCTCCACTTGTAATTTCTTCTCTTGGGTAGCAAGTAAAATCTGATTGATTGTGTTGTGTTGTGTTTTTCTGTCTTTTAGCAATTTCCTACACATTATGGTCAGAGTTCAGTGAGAGACCTAGGTAGAAAGTATACACAGAATTTAGGGTTCCCTTTACTAATTATCTAGAAAAATAAATACCTTAGAATAGTCAAGAAAATTCTAGACAGAGCAATAATGAGGAAGATTCTTTCTTGTCAAATTAAAATATTGTTTAAATTGTTATAATTAAGTAATTGATCAGATATATCACTATGCATTTAATAACTGAAAGAAACTAACAATTTTTAAATAGACATGAATACATATGATCATTTGATGATGACTAAAACTGACTTGTTAGCACACTATGGAGCTATTTTATTCTCTAGAAGTTAATGAAACAAATGACTCACTTTTGGGGAGAAAGAAAAGAAAAGTTGGGTTTCTAATTCATTATCTACTCCCAAAATATCTAAAGCAAGCATATATATTCAAATGCTGCCCATCATGTATACAGGCTTGGAAGCCCTGTGAACATCTTTCCATCTTTAAAATTATATTCTAGGTTAGAAAATGGAAAACCAAGGTAAGGTGGGAGAGATTTGTGTTAACATAGGACAAAGAGCCCTGTGCCCTATTGCCTGAAAGATTTTACCAATCATGAGTATAATTAAGCCTACAGGAAGTGTCAGATCCTAGGCAAAGAGTTGGGAAGGGGACTGCACAGCACAGAATTTAAGATTCAAAATGAAGAATGAATCCTCAAATTAATTTTAGTACCAAAGCATTTAAGTATCTTTTAATTTATGAATGTTTATTTGGGTCAAAATTCACTTTTGTAGAGATATTTTTATATATTTGAAGAAAAAAGATGGTGTTTTTATGTTGTAAAAATACATCCATTTGCTCTTCTTACTCTTAAAATATTTTTATTAAATTTTCACCCTCAAAAATTGACTTTATCTCTTTTTTAACACTATTGCACATGGTACTAACATTTTCCTTGTCTATGTCCCTATCTCAACGTATTTGTTGCTCTTTGCCTTTAATTCTTACTTTTAGAACAGCAAGTTCACATAACAGTGATCTCTGGCGGCTGTTAACATTTTCTCTCCACTGCCTCTGTCCTTAGCCCCTACAATCTGGCTTTCCTCCCCAGCAATTTTCTACTCAAAAGACCTAATTATTAAAGCCAAAAATATGTTTAAAAACAATGCTTCTGCACTTCTCCCATGCGTTATGGTCACATTCTTCACAGCTATTTACAGTACATGAATCATCTTTTTTATCCTCCTTAGTCAACCCCACTCTTCCTGCAACTTTCCTATCAGGGATGAGAAGGCCGAACTAAGCAAACTATGCTCTGCAATGTCAGTACTTATGTCTAAAACATTCTGCCCAATTTCACATGTAATGAGAGAAATGACGATTGTTCGAGGAAAACATGACCAGGAGAAAATTAATGTAAATTGGGATGAAGGCAAATAAGGAACTCTCTGGTAGAATCTTGACTTATGTGTCAGCTTCCACTACTCTGGATAGCCCTGCCAACATTTTAAAGCATCTGGTCTACCACTTAAAATGATTTTTTTTTTAATTTTAAAAATATCAAAAATAAGTGGTAATAAATATTTGGTGTATATTTTCAAATTATACGTGCCCTACACCACAAGCTTTTGGAAATTCTAAAACTTTGTCCTTATCTCATGGTAAAGTGAGCATATGAGTGTGAGAAAGTGATTTACAAATTACATAGCCAAATGAAAATGTATACCCACATAGTTTATGTAAATGTGGAATGAACTAAATCTCAGTGAAGACATGAGACAGAGTGTAACTTAGAAAGTTTTCAGATTGCACAATGAGTTCTTCTAATGAACTTCACAATAACCAATCAACTTTTGACAGTATATTTTTAAATGGGAGAATTACTCTGAAAAATTCAAAGAACATTTCCGTTCTATGCATGGGCATCATAAGGTTATCTCTGAAGGACAAATATGCCACCAACCTGTAGGACATGACTCAGTTAGAGAAATAAATATTCAAGAAGACTATTGTGGCTCCACGAAAACAGACAAAGTCTAGTCAGGAACTCAGGACTCCCACAGTGAAAGAAAAGAGGGAAATCAGGTGTTATTTGTGCATTTCCACGCCATCAAGATCCCATCTTTCAGAGTCACTCATCCCCCCCAGCCCCTATAAGTGATGCCTGCTTATCCTTTCAAATGAGTTCTTCCCCAGGAGCTGCTTCAAGATGAAGAGGTATGCTTTCTCCAACTATGCCTCTTTTCAAGTAGTCCTCATCCAATAACTGTTAATATAAAGACTTAGGTCTTTGCTCTAGCTTGAGACAACTCTGAAACACCACTGAAGTTCCAGAGTTCACTGTGGAATTGCTGAAGCATTTGTTGCAACTGCTTTACAGTTGACCTTTTCCTTGTAACTAATCCTGATTTCTTGATTCCTTCACCAACAGGTCTTTTCCTGAGATCCTTTCTTAATAAACCCCATGTGCTCATTTCAGAAAGCTTCCTGGAAGAACAATTTTAATGTTTTAAAACATTATAATTCTAAGACATCATCCTAAGATGTTAGAATTTTTTTCCTATTCTGTGGAGAGCCAGAAAAATGTTACCTCTGATACTGCAAAAGGAGAAACTAGGCAAATAGCAATCCATTGCATAAGGTTGTCACTTGCAAATTGCAAATTACCTCTAGAGTATTGTTATGGTTTGTTTCTGCGTGTCCCCCCAAACCCTCATACAGTCATGAGGCTGGCTTCTAGATTTTCTTTGATCCATGGTTCAATGTTGGGATCATGAATGTGAGTGCTACATCCGCCCTGGGGTGGGTAGTTTGCATATGTAAGGAAAGGAAAGAGGTTTGCTCTTCTCACCACTCCTCCATTTTGCTTTTGCTGTTTAGGCTATTTTCCACTACCATGAGCTGTTACCCTCTGCCATGTGCCACTCTGCCTTGAAGCCAGCCAAGTATAGACTGAAATCTCCATGAACTGTAAGTTAAAAAAACCTTTCCTTCCTTAATTTTGGTCATCAGGTATTTTGTTTCAGCAATGAAAGAAAAGTAATGGAGACAAGTATCTGTCTGAGCAGTATTGTGAAAGTGTGTATGTGTAAAGCCAGCAGAATAAAGGAGACTTTATCCATCTTACCCATTCTGTGAAGGCGTAGGTGTCTTTTCTTTTCTTTTCTTTTCTTTTTTTTTAAATACTGGGAATTGAACTCAGGACCTTGTGCTTGCCAGGCAGGCTTTCTGCCCCTGAGCTCTACCCCAACCCCACATAGGTGCCTTGAATTTCAAAAGAAATTTAAGTTCTAAACCTGGTTTTACCTCTTGCTGCCTATATACTATAAGATGACTTCTGTGATTGCTGATTTGCTCCCCTGCAATATAAACATCAACAAGGTCTTTTTGAGTACTTTATGAGGAAATATTTGGGAAGTGCTTAGTACAAGTACTATCATAGAAAATAAAAAATGACTACTTCCTTGTGTTTTTTGCAAATATTTCATTTAATTCTTCACAAAGTCCTACAGGGTAGCATTGCTTTTTGTCTGCATAGATAAATGCATACTAATGTCAGAGAGGTGAAAAGCTAGAAAACAAAATATATGAAATAGTTAGTAGGTCATAGTTAGAAAGGATGGAGAGATCCAGTGACCTAGAAGGACAAGTGGCTTTGAGGGACATAGCAGGAACTAGAACAGATTTCTCCTGGGGCTCTTACTATATTCCATGCTCTAGTATCCAATAAATGCTTGCTTCACTTAAAAATTCATAATATAAGGCAAAAAGAAAATTTTCCATCATGAGGAATAGCTTAAGTGAAAATGGTTTTTTAAAAATGAGATGAAAACCCCCAAAGGAAATCATTTGGATAATTGGGGACCTGAACCATCTTGAACTGTGTTCTTGTAAATTCTCCACAATTTTAATTCCACACTTCAAAGAAACCTGTATACATAGTTTGAAAAATGTGGTGCTGTGTAGGAGGTACTGGTTTTTCTTTTCCTAATGCAGTATTCTTTTTGTTTGAGTGATCATTCACAGAAAAAGATACAAAAATGTTTATCAGTTTTACTTGCCTACATATTCAGAGAATTCAACTTTTTAACTTCATACAAAGCTTTTCTATCAGGTAGTTGAACAGTGCATTTTGTAACTGTATTGCATGAATGGTACAGGAGATAGCATGTTCTTTGATGGTTTTCATGTGTTTGTTTTGTTTATGCCTTGGTAGCTAATTTTCCTATATCATCATATAACTTTTTTTTTTTTTTTTCACATTTTGCTTCTAATAACAACAGCTTAAAACTGAGATGTGATGGGAGCGGACGCAGCCACCTCCTTCTTCCCACTTGTTTTTCCTTTAGCAAATTACCTTCCTTTACAGCTGTAATGGGGAGAAGCATAATAGTAAGATGGAACACAAGAAATATCACTGCAGGCTCATCCACAATCTCTAGTAATATTTTGGTGATAAATGGATTATCATTATTGTCTCGGTTACTTTTCTCTCATTGCTTAGATGAAATTAAGGAAGGAAAGATTTATTTAGCTCACAATTTGTGGAGGTTTCAGTCCATACTTGGCTGGCTCCAAGTCAGAGTGGCACATGGCAGAGGGTAACAGTTTATGGTGGCAGAAGACAGCAAAGCAACAGGAGCAAAGGGAGGAGCAGCAGCAAGCAAGCCTCTTTCCCTCCCTTATGTTGTATGCAGGCTACCCACCCTTCTACACCCAGGGCAGGGTAGGTGTAGCCCTCACACCCCATAATCCCAGCACTCATACCCATAATCCCATTAGACCATGAGTTAATCAAAAATTCTAGAAGCTCTCCCCATGACTGCATGAGGCTTTGGGAAGAAATCTAGACAAAAACTGTAACAATTATATTTTATTCTTCTTGTTTTGAAACAGGGTCTCACTATGCAGTTCAAGCTCACTTTGAACTCACTATGTAGGCCAGATTGTCCTCAAACTCTGGTGATCCTCCTGCCTCACACTCCTCCTTACTAGGATTATAGGCGTGCACCACTATGCCTGGCTGTCAGTGTTAAACCTTGTCTTCAGTTTCATAGGTTTGTAGCATTTGCCAGTATCCCTGTGACGAGCAAAGGCAGATATCAAGCTACATTAACCAAAATATCAAGGAAACAAATTTATTTGTACATTTATTAATTTCCTTTGAGCAATTTAGTGACCAAATAGAATGGGAAAATGGCTCTAATTCTTGTATGCTCTGTCAGAACATTACATATTATGATAAATAGAAAGTTGCTTATAATTCTGCTGGGGTGATAGAGATAGATAATTTCATTGCATTATGATACAAGCCTTTGCCAGAGCATTGCATCTACATCCACAGTGGCTATGTATGTAGAGCATAGTGCTAATGACCATTGTCCAGAGGACTCCATCACAGGAGATTGAAGAATGAATTGCTAGCTTTTCTTTCTGATGCTAGAGTTTCTGTGTTTCTAATTAATGATCTCCTTCAGTGAATATTCTTCTTTCATCTTATTAATAGCATTGTGTTAGTCATAATTTAAACAAGCTAATGCAGTCATATTTTGATAGAAACTACACTCTCATGTCTTCAGCAGGACCACCCTTTTCTAAGAAATAATTAGTTAGGTGGGTGTTTTTCCATATGGCTGACTTCAGTCATTTACATATTGATTTTCAGCAGTGTATTCTCAAAAGTTTAACAGAGTTTTCAGTTCTGAGAAAAGATTGTGCGCAGGTTTATACCAATCTCAGAATGTGATTGAGAAGTCAACCCTTCAATTTTATATGCTTTCTTGCAGTGGTTTTCAACTCTGTTCATGTAAATGTTTTAAATAAATCACCATATACATGGTTCAAAATTTGAACAAAAAAGCATATAGACAATTTGTCCATCACTCTTCTGTCTTTATTCTTTCCTTCCCTATTTCCTGCATTCTGTAAATATCAGTTACTTTCTTCTGCATTCTTCTAGCTTCCTTATATGTGCACAAGCAAATATGAATATGTATTTACTTTGTTTTCCCCTATTAAGCAATTGTAACTTGCCTTCTAAATAGACTATTTGAAAAGCTTTTCAAATCAGTGCACAAGAAACAGGTCATTATTTTGCCCAATCTTACAGTACTCCATTAAGTTGACATTCCACAAGTTCAAGCAGTTTTCATTAATTAAAACTGATACTTTTTATCCTTTTACTTTAACAAGAGAATAATAATGAATAATTTCTGTTATTTCATCCATTTTCAAGTACTAATGGAATTGTTATACAAAAAGATTCATACCATTTATTTTAGTAAATATTGCCTGATTCCTATGTGAGTTGTACTATTTTTTTCACTCAGCAATAACTCTTAAAAATATGCTTTGCCACTGTGTATTCCCTACTTTTTTAATCAACTTATTGAATGAAAAATAGTATTTCATTGTAATCTATATGATTAGGAATAGAACTAAATTTATTCATTTCACAAACATCTGAGTACCTGTGATATGTTTGTATAATGTAGGTTACAGGCATATAAAAATGAACAAAACAGAAAAATATACATTAGAACAGTAATTCACGATAACTCTATAGGAGTAATCTTCCATAGACAAATAAAAAATGCCTAGACAACCTAGAAAGTTTTAAGAAAAATACTACAGTCACAACAGCAAAATAAGCAAAGAATATAAATAGCTGTCTAACTTGTTATTTTTGTTTCTTTGTCTTCATTTGATTACAGTGAACTAGCACCTCCTGAATTTTTAGTCAAAATTGGACATATGGTACTGTTCCAAAATAAAGAATGTATAATTTTGTGGGGTTTTTTTACATTTACATCTTTAAGCCATTACAAATTTATTTTGGTGAATAATGAAGTGTATGAGTTTGACTATGTCCAGAGAATTGTAGTATATTTCTCATTCCATGTATTGAATCACATCTTCACTATTTTTTTTAACCTAAATACCTAAATGCACTTTGGTTCTAATTCTGGATATATATTTTTTCCTTTGGTCTTTATGTCCGTTCATGAAATATGACCCTAATGTCTTACTTTTTGAGATTTTATAATTATTTTAACAAATTTTAGAAGTAAATCTATCTCTAATTTTTATTCTCATAGTTTCCTGGATATTTCTGTTATTTTCCCACTTGAACTTTAAAAATACCTTGATTAGATGGAAAAAACATAGTGCTGGGATGTTATTAAGATCATCTGAAAAATATAACTTAATTTAAGAAAAATTAAACTATTTCTTTTTATAACTTTCTACAGAACAAGATCTTCATTTCTATTGGTTTCAGTTCTTTTTGCCTGCAGTGGAAGGTTTGATTTTTTTGAGGCATTTTACACGTTTCTTTAAATTGGTCCTATGACTTTCTTGGTAAATGTTATGAAACAAAGCATGTTCTGTGCTCTGCCCTGTCACTTGTCTTTCTAACACATGCTAACAATGTTTTCTTGGAACTTTGGACACTGATAGGGACTGAAGTTTCAATCTGACAGTACTGTGAGGAGCTCTGAGAAAGTGTATTAGTTCCTCTAAAATAATGCATTTCATCCTAACGCTGTTCAGGTGACTTTGCAGGCTATCACAGTGCTACAACAGAGGATGGTAGGAGTACAATTAGTTGACATGGAGGATGTGAGAAGAAAGAATAATGAAGCAAACAAAAACTAAACAAAGAGCTTAGATATCCCAGGCAAACACAGCTAAGGCGAGGAAGATACGGAAAGCAACAAGTTCTTGGGAAATATTTCCATAGCTATTATTATCACTGAAATTTCCACATAAAGAAAGAGAAAAATAGGTCATTCACCCACCAGGAAGAGAGACCTGCTCTCTTAATTTCCCCTATTACCGCTTCTCGCATACAGCCTGCCTTATGCAGGACACAGGAAAATGGAAAGACACATGTAGTAAGAAAACTGTTTTAAGTTTCATAAAGAGTTTCTAAAAGTCAAATAAGGGTTTTGACAACTTCACAAATGATTACATAGGCGATACTCAAAGAAAAAGCCACTTAGCCTTGGTTAGAAGGAAATTTAACATTATGGCACCTGAATAACATCTGGTTATTCAACATGGTCCCTGAATAACATCTACTCAACATTTTCTCCTCTCCATCCTGTTTTTCTTCCCTTCCTTCTTTCCACACTATCATCCTCTGTTATTTCTTTTCACAATTTCTTCCCTGCTTGTTTACCTTAAAATAAAATATATACTTACACTAAGAAATGTAAAAATACTTATTCTAGATTCTTATTTAAAATATGAAGGAATCTGTTCTCCAGAAGAAAAAAAAAATTATATATTTGTTTTTCCCCCACCATGATTATTTGGGTATTATATTGGTTGAAAAGCAACGTGCTGCATGTTAAGATCATCTCTGAGCAATATCTTTTGACTATATGCCCAGTGTGACATTCCTGGTAGTGAATATTTTAATTGACTACTTTCACTCTCTGGAGCCCAGAATAAAAATGTTAATGTCATTTACCTGACATTGTTAACACAGCTTGGTATTTTTCTAATAAAGTACAAAGGTCCCAGCCATGTTTCATAGCCTTCCAGCAGGTTCTGCGAAGCATTCAGCCTTAAATGCTGTGGCCTGGAAGAATCAGCTCATACAACATACATTTTACTAAGCAGTCTGCTGAGAGAGATGATGATTGCATTTGATTTTTCAGACTTTCATGTAGCCAGACTTCTCTTAAATAAATTCAGTGTTTTCTCCAATTTTTGAGTGATGGAGTACAGTCTCTACAGAGCACAATTGGTAACAACAGGTGGAAATGCCTCCTATGAAGAAATAATTATCATGTTTGTCAACTGATAGATCTGATCTGGGTGAGCAGTTAGGTGAGAAAGGTCCAGGAAAGATAGGATATCATCTCTCTGAAGTAAGCCTGTGGAAATATAATTATGTTAGCATTGTTCTGCCATATTTCTGCCTTAACCCTTAAGAAAATGGAAAACAAATGTCTCAGGAAATTAAAGGATCTGGTAGCTGGGAGCACTGCTTACATGTTAGACTCTATATATATATATATATATATTTTTTTGTTTGTTTGTTTGTTTGTTTTTTCTCCGGTACCAGGAACCAAACTCACGACCTTGCACTTGCCAGGCAGGCGCTTTGCCACTGAGCCAAATCCCCAGCCCCAGACTCTATATTTTTCATATCAACCATCCACCTTTTTCCGAACAAATGGATAACAATAGATTTTTATCTCTAGTTTTTTTTTTTTTGAGCTCTAAATGACAGTATTCAAACTAAATGGATCACAGTGAAATAATGCTTTTCTTCTTTTTTATTGAGTTGAATTTATTATCAACCTAGTCCTTGATAAATACAAGCAAGAGTGGAGAATATATCTAAATTTCAGTGTGACAATTACTGTATGAATCAAAGTATATATCTGTTATATATTCACAAGAGGAGAAAAGAAGGGTTATTCTAAGGAAGAACGAGATACAGGGTATGAGTTTGCTTAATCATTGACAAAACACCATCTCCTATCTATAGGGGGAAACGAACGCAGTGTATCATCAATATTTACCTGACTTATACATGTTTAAAGAGGAGGAATTAGAATGTGATGATCACTCATCATTTTAGAAAAAGTTTTGCGTGCAGAATCTGTTATTTTTTCACAACAGCCTTTAGGATGTTTAGTGGCAAAAAACAAAAACAAAGACAAACAAAACAACAACAACAAACCATTGAAGATTGGAGATGTCCCTCTAAGCTTCATTGTTTTTGGCTCGTGTGTGTGTGTGTGTGTGTGTGTGTGTGTATGTGTGTGTGTTTGAGCTGGTGTAAAAACACTAAAGGGGGTTCCTTTTTCTTGACAAATTTGTCCTAATTAAGTACAACTTGCTGGCTTGATTTTTTGTTGTCTTTATCTGCTCTTTTTTCTTTTGCTTTTCCTTTTTTTGAAAGAAGTCCAGCTGGTATACGGAATTATAACTTCAGAGCGTCCCCCGCCCACCACTTCCGGTTTCTTAAGGGCCTGGAGGTCCCCCCGCCCACCACTTCCGGTTTCTTAAGGGCCTGGAGCTGTTTCAGAAGGAACTGAGCCAGGAGGAGGAAAGTTTTTTTTAGGCGAACTTCCTTTGTTTGAGAAGATCAAATAGCGACCCTGGAAAGACACCAGGTAGCAAGGTGTGCTGCTTTTACAGCTCCTTATTGTTCTCTCCATTTCCTGCCCGCATGCTCCCAGTCCTCTACTTCCAGAATGCTCTCCAGAGGAAACCAGGGGCACTGTTGTTAACTATCAATAGTTTAATAAATTGAGGTTCAGAAATGTTACATCCAGATGTCTTTAAGAGACATTGTAAATGTTGCTTAAATTGCCTTTCCTCTTTGGATAAAGTTTGATCCATACCATATGAATAAAAATAAAAGAGTAAAATGATAAACAAACACACTATTCCCACTCATTTAGCGATTGGACATTAAAAGAGCTCTGGTCTGATAAACCTAATCTGCAACTTCACTGAGAAATGCCAGGTTACTCCTGTCACTGCCTTTGTCTCTTTACTGGGATAAAGAGACAGACACACCCTTGTTCCTTTTTCAGGTTAGGAGGTTGGTCCTCTGCGTTGAGGTGCTCCAACTATGCTCACAGTGGGTGTCACTGTTTCTGTTTAGGACCATGGGGCTGTGCAAAGGGTGAGAGATTACTCAGAGTCAATGGCCAATTTAACCTCTAAGAAGGTCCAGAGAGGCTGCCTTTTAGCAGAGATCCCTCAGCATGAGAGAGTCCCAGGAAAACATAGCCTCAATATGAAACTTCTACGTCTTTTCACTGATAGGACTGGGAAGGAAGGATGAACAAGGACACCTGTGCAAGAATTCATGCAAGGGACAGAAGGACAGTGTGATGACAGAGTGGTCTGTTATTTAACTGACCTTAGGGTTAATCTAAGTAATGAATCAGAGTATGGGGAAACGAGGACCAGAGCATACAATTCCTTAAGATAATGTGTTTTGATGCAACTTGGACCTGTGGGCCAGTAGGCTGTCTTTTAATCTTTACCCAGGCCTTCTGAGAAGTTTTGTGTTTGTGGCCTTTGTCACTGCATATCCATCTAATACATAGCTCTGACCAATGACCCCACAGTAACACTACTTTAATTAGGAGAGAGGGAAGAAAAAACACAGAATAACACTTTTTGTTGAATAGTTGATGGTAATCAAAGGAAGATTTCACACTGACAGTTCAGATAGTAAAAGGTAATAAGTGGATCTAGCATATTATAAGAGCATATGACAAATATAATTATTAGAAAAATATATTTGCAGGCTTCCTAAGCACCAAAAACTTTGACAAAGTAGACTTCAGATCAAGATACATTAATGTGACAAAACCTAAAGCTAACAAACTCGAAATATAGATGCATTAATTTCAAATATTCCTAGTCCAAGTAAGACAGCCATAATGTTTATAAAGCAGAAATTAGGCTAAAAAAGATTAAAAGAAATTAAGTCACAATAATAAGAATGTTAACATACTACTCTTAGAACAAGATTTATCAAGTACAAAAAATGAATTGTGATATAATGCATATATGTCTTTTTAGATGTGCCTCAAATTTATCTTGTCAAGTATACACTGCAATGTCACAAATGATCATTTCTTTGTTGAAAGAGGAAGTATTAATAAGTTGTTTAAAAACAAATGAAACATATAATAACTTTTGAGCAGAGTAAAAATAGGGATTAATAAACAAAAATCAAAAACCTCTGCCTCATAGAAATTTAAAAACAAATAAAGCCTTTAAAAGTCATTGTTTTAATTATCTACTTGAAGAAAACCAAAAGAAAATTATAAAATTACTTACTTTCTAAAATGAAATAATAAAAATGTTTCATATTGGAGAATGTCTCATATACTTCTAGCAATAATGAGAAAATCTGTATCTTAAAAACATCTGTTAATAAACAGAACATAAATGAGATTCCTAACTCAAGACACTAGAAAAATAACAGAAAATCAAAAGAAAATACAGTGAAGAAAAGAACGAAAACAGAAATTACACATGAAAATAATGTGTTCATGTATTAAGGACAAAAAATATGATTAAGGAGTAAAAACAATGAATAAATTAACTGTCCAGGACAGTTTATTGGATGAAATAATATGTAGTAGCCAATCCACAATTTAGCATACTTAAGAGAAATAGAAACAAAGCACAAATAAATAAATTAGTGAAAAGTAATTTCTTTGAGTGCTTCTATAAAACATTTTAAAAACTAGGTGATTGTATGTCAAAAATAGTCTGCCATCGGGGCTGGGGATTTAGCTCAGCGGCAAAGCACCTGCCTGGCAAGCGCAAGGTTGTGAGTTCGGTTCCCGGTACCGGAGAAAAAACAAAAAAAAATAGTCTGCCATCGTTTACCATGTTAGAGATAAAAAAAACTCAATATGCAATTTTCAAGAAGAAAGTTATCTAGCAATTACACAGAGAACACCAGAACCAGTATTTATGTTCAATACTATTCAATATATATTCTCTATATACCCATTAATGAATATCGAAGTAAAAATGAAAGATGAGGGCTGGGGATTTAGCTCAGTGGCATGGCACCTGCCTGGCAAGCGCAAGGTTGTGAGTTCAATTCCTGGTACCAGAAAAAAAAAAGGGAAAAAACAAAACAAAATTAAAGATGTAAAGAGTCCAACATCTAATGAAACAATATGTCATGATGAAATTGGTTTTACCTCAGAAATTCAGGGCTAGTTTTAATATTAGAAGTCACATGATATAATATTGCATAACATAGAGCTGAAAAGATGTATATGATTATATTCTTAAAATGTATAAAACACGTTTAGTGAAATTTGATTGTTAAGTTTGAATTAAAGCACTCAAGAAAATAAGAGTCAAAGCACGTGCTTAACGTGGTAAATATGCAGAACTCACTATAGAATAACAGGAGTGCACCACCACACTTGGCCTATAAATTCTTTCAAAAGACATACCAGAAGTGAAACTACAATTCGCAAATAAACATGAGAAATTGTTTTAAAAGCTGGAAAAATTGAACAGGGTCAAGCAGAATTCAGAACAAACAGCATTTATTAGAAAGAAAAAATGTAAATATTAACATTTTGATGTATTACACATAAAACATGTTACAGATGATGGAAGAAGAAATAAAAGAAACAATTTCATAGTAGGCATACACCCGACAAGAACAGCAGATATTTCAGGTGACACAAATAACGAGGAAGTGAAGCATGGAGACTATACTCCTTCCACGGTTTACGCCACTTTGGTTGTGACAATTTATACAATTTGGTGCAAATTTATCATATTTGTTATTTTTCTGTTTTTCTTTCTTTTTTTTTTTTTACTCTTTCTTCATCTTTTCCTATCATCTTTTCGAATGGAGTGTTTAGAAAATTAAAAAAATTTTACCTCTTTTATTGATTTGTAAGCTAAAACTATTTTGTTCTCATATCCGATGATTTTGTTCTCATATCTATTTTGTTTGCTTATCTGATGTTTATGGTAGTTTTTCAACTAATTAAAGTGTGCCTCCAAAAATACCATAGCACTTATAATATAATATAAACCTTATAAAATTACACCTGTCTGTCTCTCTATCTAGCACTTTGGTATTCTTTTTGTATGTTTTATCTTGACTTATGTTTTAATCCGTACCACATTTGCTTTCATATTATTTAATGTCAATTGCATTTAAGTATTTTTCAAATTGAAAAAGTGCTACTATGAAAGATATCACACACTGGTTAATTCATAATCAATAGAAATTCTCTCACAATTCTGGAAACTGGCAGAAAGAAATCAAGGTGTCAATAGATGCGGTGCACGCTGATGGCCCGTGCCACAGATGACACTTACTCATGGGGACACTTTCAAGGGGGAAGGTAAAAGAGGGGAACTTGGCCCCTTCGGTCTTTTCGAAAGGAGTGAAATCATTCATGAGAGTGCTTTCCTCAGGATCTGACTACATCCCGAATATCACACCCTGATATCACCACGATGAGATGTGAAATTTAAAGGAGACATATTTGAACCATAGCTGATCCAAAATTATCATTTTCCTGTTTATAAAGCAATTGCTTTGAAATTTATTTTAACGCTGGCCAAGGACAAATTTTTTAAATGTTTTGCCTCCTCTTGAAGGACTGACACATTTATCATAGTTAAATGACCATATTTTTCCCGCCTGGTAATATTTTTAGTTCTGAAACCAACATTGTCCTGATATTAACATAGTCACTGGTTTTAACTGTTAAAAATATGGGGTTTTTCACTCTTTTACTTTCAACCAATTTGTGTGGGTTTTTTTCCCTATGCATATATAGTTAGATTTTATTCAGTCTTTGAGTATTTGCCACTTAAATGGTATATTTCAATTACTCATATTTACTTTGATTATTGACATAGAAGGACTTAACTAGCATCTTTTACTAGTTATATTTGTCACATTTATTCTTAGTTTTTTCTTCTTTTTGTCTTCCTTTAAGATTATCTGTTGAGCATTTTATTACTCAACTTCATATCAAATGTTAGGTTATTGAATGTAATTAAAGGAACAGAGCCTGTAGCTCAGTGATTGAGCACTTTACAGCAATAGTGAAGCCTGAGTTCCATGACCAGCACCACTAGACAAACAAAACAAAGGGAAAGCATCATTTTACTTCTCTTGTTTGTTTTAGTGTTCATATTATATGCATTTATTACAGATGGTCATCAGGTAGTACAGTCCCACTTAATACATAAGAACTTTATAACAGCATCCTTCCTTTTCCCGTCTTGACTTTTGTGACTATCTGATCTTACATTTTACTTTTATGTACGTTCTAAACAACAACACACTGCTATTATTCGATCAGTTATCTAGTAAAGAGATTAAACATTAGAGGAAAAGTCTTTTCTGTTTATGACTTATTTACTTTTCTCATGCTCTCCATTCTGATGTGTAGACATAGATTTTCATCTATTATTGGTTTGCTTCTGCTTGAAGAGCTCTCTTTTAATATTTATTCCAATAGGAGTCTGTTGCTGATATATTTTATAGGCTTCGTGTATTTGAAAAATCTCATTAATTTGATTTTGCTTATGAAAGATATTTGACTACAGAATTCTAAAATAATAATTTACTTTTACCCCAAGACTCTATTAATACTACTCCATTCTATTAAAAGGTCACATGAACAGGACCTCAAACTGTCTCTTTCTATTTCTGGGATCACCTAAACAACTCACAAATGACTACTAGAACGAATGAAAATATTTAGTAAAGCTGCAAGATACAGAATCAAACTACAAGGATCAGCCACATTTTCATACATTGATAACAAGATTGCTAAGAAATAAATCATGAAAGGAACCTCACTTACAATAACTCTGCCAAACAAAACCTCAGGGATAATTTGACCACAGAGTGAAAGATGTCTATAATAAAATTATATTATTATGAAGAAAGATATTGAAGTGAACAATGAAAAATTTCAAAGACCTCTCATACTGGAAGAATTAATATTATTATTAAAGTGTTCATATTACTTAAGAATCTATAGACTGACTGCAATCTTAAGCTAAATACCAATGGCATTCTACCCAGAACTAGAAAAAAATCTTAAATTCATATGCTAGGTCAAGACCTCAAATAAACAAACTATTTTTTGGCAAAAGAACAAAGCTGGAGATGACACACTATTGTCCTTCAAAGTACATTACAAAGCTATAGTAATCAAAACAATATGATATTGGCAGTAAAGCAGACCACGTAATAAAGAACAAGCACTGAGTGCTCAGAAATAGTCCTATTTATTTACAGTCAACTCTTTTTTGATAAAAGTACTAAGCACACACATTTGAGAAAGGTCAGTACTTCCAAAAATGGTTACAGAAAACTGGGTATGCGCATATAGAAGAAAGAAACTAAGCCCTATCCCTTACCAGTTATAAAAGTTAGTGCAATTCAATTAAATGCTTAAATTATAGACTTGAAGTCTATTAAAATACTATAAGAAAACATACAGGAAATACTTCAAAAAGTTGAAATGAGCATGGAGAAAATCCTAAAAGCATAAGAAATAAAATCAACATTAGATAAATGCAATTGCATTAGTGTATAGGGGACTCCAAAAAATAGCAAAAAATCCCCAAATAACATGATCAAAAAATTGGAAATAGGGCTAAGTACACATTTCTCAGAATGCAGCATACAAATGATCAATAGTTATATGGAAAAAAGACCACTAATGACTTTTAATGAAAAAATTTATCTTTTTCTTATTTCATTTTTCACTTTTGTTACTTTTAAGATTTTGCCTTCATTATTTGTTTGAAATGGTGTAATTGTGATGTGTTTTTAAAATTATTTTCATTTTTACATTCTTGTTCATTTGTCTTTTTATTCTGTGTTTGAGCAATTGTTCTTTCCTATTTGTACTTTAACCCTCCAATACATATATCATGTTTATTGGGAATAAGTATAAACTGGTTATAACTGAATTATTACTGGTTCCAAATTTAGTCTAGTTAACCCTTCAGTCCCATATTTCTACTGAGGAATGCTTGCCTTTGCTTTCCAAATATGCTATTTTAGCTTTGAAAACTGTTAGTGTACTTATACAGTTTTCCCAGAGGTAATGTTTCTTCCTAACTTATTAACCATTTTTCTACGAAGTGCTTTGAGACTACCCACGACATTTCTTTAGTAGCTTCCAACAAAAAAACAGACAGGAAGTATGAAGGATGGGGAATGAATAAGATGTCCCAACCAAGTTCCATGGTCCTCTATTTCTTTCTTAGAAAGACCAAATTTTATTTAATTTCTTGTCTTTTAAAAAAATTAGTATGTCAGTTTTATGTGCATGTGCATATAAGTTTTTAAAAGTATAAGATTTTCAATTTTTTTTTTCAATTTACTAGTGTGATTCAGGCTAAAACTTCGTAAAGAATCTGGAAAACATTCTTGGGAATTTTGAAACTCAGCTTCTTTTTTTTTTTTTTTTTTTTTTTTGGTTTTTCTCTGGTACCGGGAACCGAACTCACGACCTTGCGCTTGCCAGGCAGGCGCTGAAACTCAGCTTCTAATGTCTATATAAACAATATTTTTAGAAGTATTGCTTTGTACCAAAAAGGTAGTTCTAGATTTTTGGAAATTTTGTTATTAAAAAAAGAAGTTAGGTTTTTTTTCCCTGGAATATGGAGAAATCAATTTTCCCTTTTATATAGCATCTTGGTAAGGCTTTTAAGGTTACTTTTTCCATTTTTAACAGCTCAATGGATTACTTGTTCCCTTTTTCCCTGGTGAAAGAAAACCATGACTTCTTACCCTTTCTTCTATAACTAAGCAGAACAACATGTGAACCAAATTACAGTGGTGCGCATTTCACTTGTTGGAGCAGGGAATATGACTGATAGTGAAATTTTAAATATCTTGTTTAAACTAATTATATTGATTTTCCCCAGATGTCTTGATATGAACATGAATTGCTAAATACCTTTAGGGAGACGTTATGGTTGAAAATATGAGCCTAATTCAATTCTAACTTTTCAGCTATTTCATTCACCAGGATGATCAAAATAATTTGATTTAGAATAAATGATGCAGAAAACTTATGGCAGAGTCACGTTAATATGGACATTACCATATTTATACATCTCTGTGGTGAAGTAGGGGCTTGTTTATGTGCAAGAAGTAGGAGATATAAATAGGACAAGTATATACATGGACTTAGGGTTGCAAATATCACCAGTGACTCACCAGGGAAAATTTCATTTTCTAAGAAAAATGAAGATGACTCAAATAAGAGGTTTCTTCCGGTCCTTTCTCTATTTCTCTTTAGATATAAGCTTTCTGTAGCTCAAAAAAGAATTAAATGTATGTGCAAAGGTCCTTTAATTGTCATTGACATGTATTCCTGATTTTCTGCCCCAAAGACAGTTTTATTTGCCTTATAAAGACTTATAAAAAAAGACATTATAAACAGTTGAATGCATCAAAATATGGAAAGTTCTTTTTATTTCCATTACAGGCAATTGAAACTCAATCAATGTATTATCATGTAGTATATATGAACACATTCATATGCCAATGTGACTTCTTCAATTTTAATCACAAATAATTAATCACAAATAAATTGTATATATGCAAGTTTCTGTGTGATTAAAAGATTGTGGATAACATCCATATATCCTCAGTTATTCTCCATCACATTTTCAGGAGATATGTTTTATAGTTCTTTGCTAATAAGTAGCTTCATATGTTTTAAGATAATTAAGACAAAATATTTGCATTGTAATATGAAAATTTACAGGGCAAAAGTGTTATCATACCCAAGTAATTATCTAGTATAGTACAGACCACATATGTAACTAGGTGAAAATAGAAGTAGGTATTTAACCTGGTGTTGTTTTCTTTTGTTGTCCCAAACAGAAGATATTACCATCTGTTTGTTAAAATATCTGGGTCTATTATCATGCATAACGTATAGAACGTTTTTACTCAGGCATGATAACAAACACCCATAATCCCAGCTACTCTGGAGACTCAGGCAGGAAAATTAGGGTTCAAGGTTGGCCTCAGCAAAATAGGGAAAACTTGTCTCAAAAGCAAACAAACATTTTCTACTTACAAGATTGTTGAGTCTGCAGTAAATGTAATAGGAAGGGAAGGCCATTTAATGAATAAAGAGAATCACTGCAAATCTACAGAGTGGAATCTTTAAAGACATGTACTTTTGAGGCTACTTTTAAAATTGCATTGTGCAAAGATACCACATCTTATTTTTCCATTTATCTTTTGATGATCATTTAGGCTGCTTCCAATATTTAGGTATCATTAACTGTGCTTCTGTAAATATGGGTATACATGTATAACAGTAAGATGAAGTCTATAAACCTTTTGGGAAGATACCTTGGAGGGGAATAACTGGGTCAAATGCAATTTCTACCTTTAGTTTTTTCAGAACTCTCCATACTAATGTCCATAGTGGTTATACCAGTCATATTCACACCCAAAATAAAGATTCCTCTTTGCAGTCTCTTCAGCATCTTTTACTTCATTTCTTGAATAAAGCCATTTTTTCCTGGGGTGAAATGGAATCTTAGCTTTCTTTTAATTTGCATTTCTTGAATGACCAATGATAGAGAACAATTTTTCATGTATTTATTGGCCATTTATATTTCATCTGAGAATTGTCTATCCATTTCAGATGCTCATTTTTGGATTGGTATTTTAAATTTGGAGGGTCTAATCTTTTTTGATTTTTTTACATATTCTAAATATTAGTACTTTGTCTGATGAGTAGTTGGAAAAATTATTCCCATTCTGTGGGTGGTCTCTCACCCTATTATTTGTTTCCTTTGCTATACAGAAGTTCTTCAGCTTCATGTACTCCCATTAGGTGATTTTTGGTATCATTTCCTGGGTAATAGGGGTTCTGTTCAGAATGTTTTTGCTTATGCTTATATCTTCAGGAGTTTTAGAAAATTTGTCCTACTGCAGATTAAATGTTTCTGTTTTGCACTTTCGATTTTTTTTTTAAATTTTAATTTAGTATATAGTACGAAGTGTGGTTCAATCTTTGGCATGTAGAAAGTCAATTTCCCCAGAACCATTTCTTAAAGGGGTTATCTTTCCTCCAGCAAAAGTATTTGTTCTGCTTTCAAAGATAAGCTGCCTTGGTGTTCCTGGAGTTGTTTCCACATCCTGTATTCTGTTTCATTGATCCATAAGTCCTTTTTTCTTTTTTTTCTTTTTTCTTTTTGCCAATACCATACTGTTTTTATCACTGTAGCTTTCTTGTATAATTTAAAGTAGGGGTTTTGATGTCTCATACCTTTCCTTTCCTGCCATTAATTGCTTTTTCTATTCTAGGTGTCCTCAGGATCCTATGAAATTTGAGATTATTTTGTCTAGTTCTGTGAGAAATGTTATTGTAAGTATAGCCATTTTGACTATGTTGGTTCAACTTATCTAGGAAGAGGGGATATCTTTCCATTTTCTAATATTCTGTTCAATGTCTTTTTTTTCAAAATAATATAGCTTTCAATATGGAAAGCTTTCACTTCCTTGGTTAGCTTAATTCATAAGTATTTCATTCTGCTTTATGCTATTGTGAAGGGTATTGTTTCCCTAATTTTCCTCTATGAGTTTGTTATTAGTGTAAAGGAATACTATTGATTTTTGAGTGTTGACTTTGTATCCTGCTACATTGTCAAATTTGTATATTAATTTTGAGTCATTTTTCTATTTTATTAGAGTACCATTTCTCAAAGTAGTTACTAATGATCATCTGGCTTTAAGCAGGTTTTTCCCCTAGTTTTGGTAAGATTATCTAAGGTTTTTTCTATTTTGTTTATTCTTTTAGAGAACCAGCTCTTCAATTCCTTGATTCTTTGTATTTTTTTTATTTTCCATTTTATTTATTTCATTATTTCTACTCACATTTTGTTATTTCCTTCCTTATCTTAGCTTTGGATTTGGATTATTTTGTATTTCTAAGACCTTGAGTTAAACGGTTGGTATTTATTTGAGCTCGCTCTGTTCTGATGTGGAATGCATATTCACTGCTATAAATTTCCAATTTAGGACTGCTTTCATTGTGTTCTGTAGGTTCCAGTATGCTATACTGGCATCATTGTGTGACTCTAGGAACTGTCTAATTTCTTTCTTAATTTCTACTTAGACACATTGATTATTCAGGGGAAGATTGTTTAATTTCCATGTGGTTGCATATTTTTGGGTTTCTTTTGCCATTGATTTCTGGTTTTATTGCACTATGATCTAATAATATTCATGGGTTAATTTCAATTTTTTTCCACCTACTTATATATGTTTTATTGGTTAATATGTGGTCTGTTTTGGAGAAAGTCCCAAGTGCTGCAGAAAAGAATGTGTATTTTGTTTTTGTTGAGCAAAATACTCTGTAGATATCTACTAAGTCCTTTTGTTCAAAGGTTCGGTTCAACTCTCATATACTTACATTAGGCAATTCTTTTTCTAGTTGATCTGTTTGTAACAGTGGTATATTGATGTCTCTTTCTTTTTTTTTTTTTTTTTTTTTTTTTTTTTTTTAGCGGGAATCAAACTCACAACCTTGTGCTTGCTAAGCAGGTGCTTGTGCCGCTGAGCTATATCCCTGGCCTGAAGTCTCTTATTACAATTTTGTTGGTGTTATCTGATTTTTCACATTTAACAGTGTTTTATGAAGTTCGGTGTGCTGTGTTTGCTGCACAACTATTTATAATTATTAACTTTTTCTGCTGAATTTTTTCCTTAACCAATATATAGTAAACTTCTTTGTCTTTTCAGATTAGCTTCATTTTATAACCCACTTTGTCTGAAATTAGGATTCCTATTCCTACTTTTTTTCAGGTTCCTATTGCATGGAATATTGTTTTCTATCCTTTTACTTTTAATCGGTGACTTTTTTTCTGAGTTAAATATGTATACAGCATATTGTTAGGTTTTATTTTTTTGATTTATTTTGCCGATTTGTGTCTTTCGATTGGGGAACTGAGACCTTTAACACAGAGAGTTATTACTGAAAGTTATTGGCCTATTTCTGTCATTCCATTGTTCTCCTGTTGCTGATTTCCTTTTATTTTCCCTTTGCTTAGCTGCTCATCCTGCCAGATGTACTAATTTCTTTTGAATTACTGCCTCAAAGACCAACTACTCAAAGACACCTTAAAGGCAACAAGAGAACAATGAGAAATGGATCCAACAGCTGCTAAATAATGCCAAGAAGACTTATCTAAGAGTAACTCAAATAAGTGAAACATCAGAAGACACCACAGATGGCATTAGAAAAAAAAACCTGTCCAGAGAAATAACGGCAAAAATTTTTCCAAATATAGGGAAATAAAATACAAATGGGAGAGGCATATAGAACCACAAACAGCCTGATGAAAGAGAATTTCTCCACACTACATAATACTCAAAGTACCAGAGGCCCATCATAGAGACAAAAATCTTAAAAGCTTTTAAAGAAAAGCAACAAATATATAAATGCTAACACATAAGAATTACAAGAGACTCTCATCACAAAACTTAAAGGCCAGGAGGGCTTGAAGTTTCAAGCCTTAAAAGATAACAACTTCAAATTCCAATTTATGTATTCTGAAAAAAAATTCCTTCAAAATTGATGGGGGATTATGCCTTGTTTCTTTCTTCAATTTGTTTTCCAGAGTCTGAATGTATTGTGGATCTAAGAGAGGTTGATTTGTTGTCGCTCACCATTCTATCATTTTCCCCCAAAAGATTCCACAGTGGGTATTATAAGACTTTCTTTTTCGGGATGCATACCTAAGAAATAAATTTCTCAGATTAAAGTTAAGATATTTACTTTCAGTTTGGCAAGAAATTGTTTTTATGTGATTTTTCTAAGAACAGTATAATCATATGCTTCTATTTACTTATATATGTATTCCCAAAATTTTCAGTATCCTGAAAAACACTTGAAAGAATCACTTTAATTTTCACCAAGCTTATAGGATAATATTTTTTCTTCTTATGTTTAAAATTTCTAAACTTGCAATTACTAATTTAATTTGTAGGGGCTGGGGATTTAGCTCAGTGGCACAGCACCTGCCTGGCAAACGCAAGGTTGTGAATTCGATTCCCGGTACCAGAGAAAAACCAAACCAAATCAAACAAAACAAAACAAAACAAAACCCAAAAATTAATTTGATTTGTATGTTGACTAATGTGATAGATTTTCTCCACTGTGGGTGTTATGTTCTTGTAGTTTTACTTCCTTTTAGATTGTTTTTTCTCATTTCATTGTTTATTATACATTTTGTCTATTCTAGATACTAATTTTTTGCCAATTAATGGTGTTTCAAATATCTTCCTCTAACGAATGTTGTATATTCCAATTTAAGATTTCTGGAAACTTGAAAATCTTTACAAAATATTCTATTATTTAACATCCTAAGAAATCTGTGCCTACTTTGAGATTATGAAAATCCTTTCTTTTATTGCCACTTAAGTATGTGAAAGGTCTTAGGTAAAAAAACATTCATTTCTTCCTTGAATTTTATAAAATTCATTGTTAAAAACTATTGTATAGATTGGACATTTCTATATTACTCAATTTACATTAAGCTTGTAGGATAATTCAAATATTGTAGTTTTTTGAGTATACTTAGTGATTTTTATTCTAGGTGTTCATTTGATCCTAGGTTTGAGCATTACTGGAAAAAATACTTTATGAATTTTGTGTTTGTAATATCTGCTTTATTAATACAGATGCCCTTTTTCAATTTTGATGATAAGTTCTTTATGTCATCAAATTTCTTTTTGCTGATGGCACTGTCTTACTTTATTTTTCTGCTTCCTTACTTGACACTTTTTCATTTACTTGTCTGTTTTTTGTTTTATTTTTCTATATTTTTAAATTTCATATAACAAATGACTTTGCTTATTATTTTTCTTGCCTTTCTATTTCCAATATAAACATGTAAGAGCATATTTTTCCCTCTAAGTATTCTGTTTTGGAGTATGTAATTGTTCCCTTGAAGGTCACATTATCTCTAATTCCTAATTTGATCAATCCTCATAAGAAACATTTTTTCATGAGGTATATTGATAAAGTCCTTTTACAAAATATGCATTGTTAAGAAATTCTCTTAGATGTTGTTTTCCTTAAAATATCTTTGTTTTTGTTCTTAAGAAAGTTTCTTTTTCATTTCAAGTTTATTGTTTTTTCTTTCATCATTTTAAAGGTATTCCAAAGTTTGCTGATTGTCCTGATAATCTTTGAAAAGTCATGTTAGTCAAATTATTATATTTAATATGAATTAAACACTGTCTCTGTAGCTGATTTTAATACTTTGTCTTTTTCTTCCTGCAATTTTAATTGCAAGCAGTGAGTACAGTATTGTTATAAATACTCCCTCTTGAGATTTCTGGAGCTTTCAGAAACTGACTCTTAAGTTTCCCCCAATAAATTCTTAATTTTAAGTATTTTACTCTGCTCTTTTGGAACTTTAAGCATTCACTTCATTTTATCCACATGCTTTAAAAATCTTATTTTTCATATCTTTCCTTTTTTCCTTACTCCATGGGGTGTTCTGACAATTTCTATGCCTCTATTTTCTACTTCAGCAATTTTCTGTTTTGGTTTCTATATTCCTAGATTTATTGCATTCATTGAATTTATAATTGTTATTATTATATTTTTAATTTCTAGAAATTCTGGTCATTATTTGTAATTTTTATCTTAAAGAATACTTTATTTTTGCTTAATATTAATTTTAGCAAATTTTGGCTTATAAAAAATTGACCTATGTCCTTGCTCTCAACTATTCCTATATTTAAATTGGAGTCATGTTGTCTGAATCTTTTATCCTGGGGGAATTTGAGTTCAGCACCAAGGTGTCAGTGTGCATTTCCAACAAGCACCTTCTTTTATTGCACCAGGCACTGATCTAACTTGAACTGAAATTCAACATTTGGTCAGGATTTTCAAGGCCCATAATGAAGTAGAAGTGTGTGCCCTGAAAGAATTTTCTCCAAAATTGATGGAGGATAACTTCTCTTTTGTACCTTCTCCAAGTTGTTTTCCAGAGTCTAGATGGATTCTGGATTTTTTTTTTTTTTTTTCATTCTGGATTTAAGAGAGGTTGATTTGGTGTCACTCACCACTCCACCATTTTTTTTTTTTTTTTTTTTTTCAAAAGATTTCACAGTGGGAATTATAAGAATTTTTTCAGGATGAAGAATTTCTTCAATTCTATGTGAAAGCAGATTTGAGATCAGGTAGACCTAAGCATAAATTCTTTATTTTCCTCCCTTCAGAGGCAAGGTTGAAGATTAAACATATTCTCCATATTTCTGAGATTCAGTTTCGTTTGCTTGTTTGTTGTACTAGGTAACTTGCTATGGATGTTACTTCTCTGGGATCTCTTTCACCCCTTATGATCTTATATTTCTTTTTCTTATTTAAGTCTCCTCCCCTCCCCACCATCACTTGCTCAGGCTCCAGTTACCTATCTCCATTTTTCTGAACCTAAAAAGTTAATACCAAATTCAAGGCCAACAGGGTAGGCAGGTTCTTCCAGGACATACTCCAAACTCCAAAATAAAAGCTTGCTTCCCCTCCCTGCTTAGGATACAGATTTTCATTGTTTCTACTGATGGAAATCCTTTTATTTATTTAGGTTTAACAACAGATTAAAATACCAATACAAATTAGAAATTCTGGTGTCTGTACCAAAAGTAATTTAATTCAGCATGTAAGAATCTAGTCCACATGAATGTGCAAATACAAGTTTATTTGAATTCTACTAAACAGCCAGCCTTTCTCTTAGAATTTTAGGATTGATATTCAGGAATCTCCAGGAAGCATGAATTTTCATAAATATCAAAAAAAAAACTAGCATGATAGTACAACCGCAGTCTTAGTTTGGAGAATGTTTTGTAGTAATGGTGATTGATTTCATCTGCACCATTTATTTTGTGTCCTTACTAATGATGGCAGCGCACTTAAGAAAGAAACTGCTTCATTGAGGCATAATTTACAAACAGTGATGTGCTTTCTCAATGCATTTAGATAAATCACACACCACGTAAGCACCACTACAGCCTGTATTTAGAACATTTTCATCACTATAACTGGATGCTAGGATGCCCACTTAAAACCAAATTTCAGAAAAATAACTTTGTCTTGTGCAATATTTAAGACACATACAGAATAAAACATATTTACAAATCCTAAATTGAAATTTAACTGGGCTTTTCATATTTTCCTTTATTAAGTCTGTCACCCCAATTACTTCCCTTCCCATGCCATCCTTTCCCCCAAACCACAGACCAAGCAAACCCTAGTCTGTTCTCTGCCAGCTTAATCTCTTGTAGAAAGTCAAATTCAGAGAATCTTAGACTGTGTTATCTTTTGTGTTTGCCATTTTTTATTGACTATAATGTCTTGGGCCCTCATTTATATTGCTGTTTATGCCAGTATTTTCTTCCTGATTTATGTTTCATTCTATGAACATACCATAACAAACTATCAGCTATTGAAAGATTGGTTTTTAGCTACTATCAAAAATAGCTTTTTTTGTATTGGATAAAACTGATATTTGCCAAAATATTTAAAGATCTCACTCGTTCATCAGTACTATGTATTTATGCTAATATTTTCTTTTTCCTGGGCTTCTCCTCTAATTATGTGTCCCTCCCAGGAGGGCCTAAACCAAGGGCCTCCCACCTGCTTGCCAATTGCTCTACCACTAAGATAAACCTCCAGCCCAGACCTAGTCTTCCTAGATAAAATGGTCCCACCATTTCACACCAAGGACTTCCTTATTTCCTTTCATTAATTTTTCTGCATATTATTTACTAGTACCAGACATAATTTTTTAAAATTAATTTATATTGTCTCCCTCTATAAGAATGTTCAGTTGCATCATTGTCTGCAGTAGTGTCCCACACAGAGTAATTGATCCCACATAAATTCTTTCTGAAGGAATGAATGAAGTCAGAGTCATAATGGGGGGTTGAATAATAAATGTTTATTAAGGCCTTGCTGTTGAAACGCTTCTTATATCCCTATCTAGACTATACTATAAGCCTCCTGTGAGCGTTCATGTACCTCCAGTTCATCCTTCAGCAGAAATTATGATTTCCTGCACTATTAATCATAAGCTCCACCTTTGTACCTTGAGAATCAGCTCCTACAGAGATTTATTAAATAGATTGAACTACTAGAGGGTAGTGCACCAATGAGAGAAGAAAGAAGACAGTGCCCTTGCCATTAATAGGGTCTGGGGGAAAAAGCTAAAAACAAATTGCCCCTTTCTGTCTTCAAATGAGGTTTTCAGTAACCTCCCAACACTGACTTAGAAAACTGTAAATAGATATCAAGTGATCCTAGCGTTTTCCATTTCAAACAGATTTGTTTTAAATCCTCATTCTCCCATGAACTAGCCGAGACCCTTTGATAAAGATTTTAAAACTTTCTGTTGGTTTCCTCATTGCTAAAATAAGGATTATAATAATATCCTATCTGTGGTGTTGTTAAAGTATTACATTACCAGGTTTAAAGGATATATATATATATCACATTCAGTAAATTATTATTGTTCTTATTGCTATTATCATTAACACTTGTTTTATTATTCTACCATGGAGATATATTTTGAGTAATTTACAACACTCTCAAATTCTATTACACCAAGTATACTCTACATGAAAATTTTTCTACCACAAGGGGTGCACAGAAAGTCATAGAAATGAAAGGGAAGGAGAGAGATGAAGAAAGAGGATAAGGAGGAGGAGGAGGAAGGCAAGAAAGAGGAGAGGGGAGAGGAAGGAGAGAAAGAGGGTGGAAGAGGAAGGAAGAAGAGGAGGAAACAGGAGGAGGAAAGGGAGCAGGAGGAGAGGGCGAGAGAAAGAAGGGGAAAGGAGAGGAGAGAAGAGGAGGGGAGATACGAGGAGAGAAGAAGAGAGGAAAGGGATGGAAGGAAGGAAGGACCAGGAAAGCTGGGTGGTTTGTCTGCAAATAGGTGCTCATTCTGAAGCAAAATAATTATCTATGTTTCTTTGGTTTATCAATCAGTGTTTTCTGTTTCCAAGTCTGAAAGTTGAAGTATTAACATTTTTATCTGACTTTAGGGCATACATTGGTCCATAGAAATGTGTCTCCAGTCAAGTTAATATGGCTTTTTACATGTATTAAATTAGATTTGGCATCCTGGGAAGCTCTGTCTTCCAAATTAGATTTTCTCTCTTATTTTAGGCTGCTTAAAAGGTTAAAAATCAAATTAAAACTTGTTTAATGAATTTAAGTTGGTTTTAGTAGTCATATGTGTATTGCAGTGAACAAGAGCAGTCGTATTAGTACTATTTATAATTCCAGGACACCACATGGCAGAATGAAGACAGATATAATTCAATCTTTCTCAATTTGAAGAAAACCAAGCTCCAGTCTTGGCTTTTGTTCAACTCTGAAAAAGCTGAAGCAAAAATCCGTCATTTAAAAATGAAACTCGGTCTGTAAAACATTACCTATTTGAATTACTCCTTTTGAAATGTAGTGGGGTGCTTACCCCACCCCCCACTGTTCTCAGGCGAAAATGACATTCTAGAATAGTAATACAGGGAACGGTAGGATTAAGAGTGTGTCTCTGGTGATAACTGTTACCGATATTTAAGACTAAAAGTTAAGGGCATGAGTCTTTCTAACAGAATAAGTGAGTCTGTAGGATAAAAAGGCTGATTTTTGGCTGAGAACACCTAGAACTTGAGACTTCAGGTTTTGATATACCTGAGACTGTGATACTTCAAGAAAATTATTTTATTTCTGCTAAGATTTGAATATAGTCCCACCAAAATTTAAGTGTGGTCAATGTGATAACAATATGCAATGGAATTACAATGGTGTACTCCTACTATCTTCTCTAATGAAACTCTGTACTATCTCTACTGTTTTATTGAAGAATGATTTTCTTATTAAGTATAATGGTTTGAGCAATCTGTCATTCTTACATCTGGTAATCTGAGCAATGTTATTGAGGGTAGCGATATGTAATGTAACAACCACTGTTGATTCGTATTATTTTGTGTTGAGACCCTGTATCACTTTGAATGTTCTTGCTTGGATTTGTTTATGTTTGTGATACTGGTATGCTGCTACTGCTCTGTTTCTTTGTTCATTTGTTTCTCATTTACTACTCTCTTTAAAATAAAAAAAAAATAAAAAAAAAAGAAGAAAAGGACCTTGGCATAAGATTTTCATTCCTTTTTTCTTTTCTTTTTTCCCTTCACGTGAGTACACTGAAATTCCCGCCCACCCAGAGGGTCGCAGAATACAAGAAACCGTGTTAGAAACAGAGAGTGGAACTTTATCAGACACCAAGCACCACCGGACCTTGACACTGGACTGCTTTGCCTACAGACCTGGGAAAGAAGGGGGAAGGAGAATCAGGGAAGTGGACACAAAAAGAATTAGACGTGTTGTGCACATGTTCCACCTGCCCACATCGAATGTGATCATTACACACTGAAAAGATGTACCAATAAAAATTAAAATGAAATGTAAGTACATTTCTAACCTGTGTTAAATTGCTAGTCTTTGTTATTCTTCTATAGAAGCACAGAAAGGACAAAAACAAATTGGACCATGAAGTTCTGGGGTGGTTCGTGGGGAGAATAAAAATTTTCTGACTTGAAGACCACCTCAGAAACGCTATAATCATTTCCTCAGGCAATGCAGGGTTAATCCCTTCACACATGGATAGAAGTGGGGCTACACTGTAGGAAGTAATCTTTCTTCCTTTTGCTACTGTATCTGTGGGCAAAAAGAAACCAGAATTTAGAAGCTCAGTGATGCCAGTTTCATTAGGGTCTTCCTACGCAATTCCATCTCGACTCTCAGTATTCTATTCAGAGTAAAATGTCTTTACTGCCACACTGGTCACTTTGCGAAGCCGAGAGTTCAACTTTTGTTGTAATAGAGACAACTGCAAGATAAGAATTTTTTTTTTTAATTTTCCATGACTTCATGCCTATGGCTACAAGAGAGAAGCATCCCCTTCAGGGCATAGTTAGATGCTTTTAGGCTATTTATGGACATTTGGAACCAGGAATTGGAATCCCTGAGCTCATCTGTTTTTTTAACACTTTGTCCAATAACAATTACAGTAATCAACCAATGTCATGATATTCTTTTCATTTTTAAAAAAAGCACAGAGAATATTTGAAAGAGTAACAGAACCACCAATTTCTTGTCTATTGTAATGTTTCATTCAGAGTGTCCAATGCGGAACTCATGATTATCTCCATAAACCGTCCTAACATCAGGACTCTCTGTTGTTGGAAGTGATCTTCATATTATTGGAAACATGGTCCTTTGCATTTTTAAGTTTAATCAGATTAAAGAAACCTAACAAAAAATTAAAGACTCTCATCCTTAAAATTTTGTTTCTCTAGAACCATTTTTAGTCCCAAAATCTGGGCAAGGGTTTTTCAAAATAAAGGAATCAATAGGGTAGAGAGAGAGAGAGACAGAGAGAGACAGACAAGACAGAGAGTTAGAGAGACCAGATAAGAAGTTTATTAGGGCAGTCATAGATGGCTTTGATTAGGTTAAGGTAGAGGCCATCTATTCCTATTTTCTGTAGAGTTTTAATCATAAATGCATGTTGGACCTTGTCGAAAGCTTTTTCTGCATCTAATGAGATGATCATGTGGTTTTGGTCTTTGGCTCCATTAATATGGCGTATAACGTTTATAGATTTGCGAATATTGAACCAACCTTGCATTCCTGGAATGAATCCAACTTGATCGTGATGTATAATTTTCTTGATAATTTGCTGCATCCTGTTTGCTAGTATCTTATTGAGTATCTTTGCATCTATATTCATTAAGGAGATTGGTCTGTAGTTCTCTTTCTTGGTTGGGTCTTTCTCTGGTTTTGGTATCAGTATGATGCTTGCCTCCAGAAATGAGTTAGGGAGAATTGCTTCCTTTTCAATTTCATTGAATAGTTTGAAGAGGGTTGGTATTAAATCTTCTCTGAATTTCTTGTAAAATTCTGCTGGGAATCCATCCGGGCCTGGGCTTTTCTTTGTCGGTAGATTTTTAATCATGCTGTCAATCTCATTGATTGATATTGGGCTGTTCAGGAATTTGATATCTTCCTGACTCAACCTTGGTAGTTCATACATATCTAGGAATCTATCCATTTCTTCTGAGTTTTCTATCCTGTGGGAGTAAAGATTTTCAAAGTAGGTATTAATGATCTTCTGAATTTCTGTGGGATCTGTGGTAATTTCATCCTTTTCATTTCTTATTGCATGAATTTGAGTTCTTTCCTTTCTTTTCTTGAGAAGGTTGGCTAGGGGTTTATCAATTTTGTTTATTCTTTCAAAGAACAAGCTCTTTGATTCATTTATTTTTTGGAGGGTTTTCTTTGTCTCAATTGCATTAATTTCTGCCCTAATCTTTATCATCTCCTCCCTTCTTTGGGCTTTGGGCCTGACTTGTTCTTCTTTTTCTAAAAGTTTGAGATCTTTAAAATAAAAAAAATTAAAAAATAAAAAAATAATAAAAAGAAGTTTATTAGGGCAATTAGTTCTCTCAATTATTGAGAGCTAAGAATTCTCACAACAGGCTCTCTGCAAGCTGGAAACCCAGGGAATCTTGTGGCCTTCCATAATCCCAGTCAGAGATCCTCAGAAGCAGGGAAGCCAATGACTAGCCCTCAGTCCAAGGCAAAAAAGACCTGAAAGTCTAAGGGCCTGCTATGATCATTTCCAGAATCAAATAGCCTGGAGTTCTGAAGAGTGAGAAGAAAAGGTGAAAGTTTTATTTTGGAAGGGGAAGGGGAAATTTTTATGCTTTCTCCTCCTTTTTGTCCCATTTGAGCCTGCAGCTGATTGGATAGTGCCTACTCAAGCTATAGGCAGATCTTTCCCCCTTGATCTACCAACTCATAGGCCAATGTCCTCTAGACACACTTAGAACAGTCCATTGTTCTAATCAAATGCCAAATCACCTGGATTTCCAATTCAGTAAAAAAGGGATGGGCTAAAAGCCTACTGAAACATTGAAAGTGTTTAATGCTGTCATTGAGAATAAACAATGCTTTACCAGCTATCTCAGTGTCCCCCAGTTCAGTCAAGTTGACACCCAAAAGCAACTATCACAAGACCCCATTATAAATGTTTTCCTAAGAATGAAAGTGAAGTCAGGATGGGCATATTAAAATTGGAAAAGACAAACTGCTTTGACTGCATATTTTAAAAATTATCTGTAGCCTCCAAGTAATCCAGACTCTCAAAGTATAGCATATATCCCCTCTACAAGCACATGCGACATAGTGCCAGGTTTGTTTAAATAAATAAGTAAATTGGATAAGTGAAAACTAATACAGAGTTTACTTTGGTCACTGGAAAAGATATATTGTGCAGACATGTTTCATAATATAATCAAGTCCTACTCCATTATTTGAATTGCCTCCAATATCACTCAAGTTATATTTACAATTCCAAGTTAAAACCATTACCTTGAAACATAATTACTAGCTAATAAATAATCAAACAACATAGGTGATAATTCAACTTAGACAAAAGAGTTTCATTGTAAACTAGACACCATAAGAATTTCCAACAGGAACAAAGGAGAGGGCAACTCAGGTGAAGAATGACTGGAGGTGTTAGGGGATGATATTCAGTGGCTGCATAAGAGTTTCTTTTTGTACACAGTGTAAGGTTCAATTACTGCAGAATAAATTAGTGTGACAGATGAGGGTCAGTGGCTGTGGGTTATGCCTACAATAATTGAGGGCCTCCCTAAATCTGGAATTTGTCCTTTGCCATTTCACCTTGGATTCAAATTTAAAGCATCTCTCTTGGATATTCAGTGATAATGACTAAAGTGATAGGAATTGTGCTATAGCCTGTGTTTATCTTGGAAGCAGTACTCTCAAAATGTAAGTTTGTCCAAGCAGAAGATCTAAGATTCCAGTTTCCTTACCTGTATATATATATATATATATATATATATATATATACACACTATGTATATATAGTGTAGCTGCTTCTAGATACATTTTAGACTAAAATATATTTATGTAATCTTAAAATTGTTAAAGATTTAGCTTATTCCTAGTTTTTAAATTCTATAAACAAGTTTATCATAAATAATTAATTACATTTTTGAAAGTAATTCTATAATAATGTGTTATGGTTTTTGTATAGATATGCCCCCAAAGCTGTATGTGGTCATAGAGTTTTTTCAGAGGTGGCTGAATGTAGGGTTTGTGCTTGATTCACAGCACAGCGCTGGGATTAAGGCGGGTGACTGCTGGCTCAGTCCACTGATTGAATTGGCACTGCCCTAATCCCAGGAGTCTGGATGAGATAAAAGAGGCAGAAAGAGGTCTGTTTTCCTCTTTTACTCTTATTATTTTGCTGTCTTCTGCAGCCATGAACAGTTGTCCTTCTGCCATGCCACCCTGCCTTGGAGGCAGCTAACTAAGGACTGAAAGCTCTACAAATGATGAACTAAATAAATCTTTCCTCTTTTAATTTTCAAAGGTGGGTTTTGTTCCAACAATGAGAAAAGTAACTAAGACCATATGTGACATTACAATTTGCCTATTCATCATTCCCCACCCACAACTCCCTGGCAACTACTGATCTTCTCTTGCCCCCATAATTTTGCACTTCTAGACTGTTGCAGTTTTGGAACCCTATAGTATGCAGCTCTTCCTTCTTTTTGTAATATGCTTTGTGCTTCCATGTCTCTTCATATGTTGAAGGCTCTCTTACTTTTACTGTCTGAATGAACCCCAGTTTATTCACCCATTCACAACATAATGATATCTTGGTCGCTTCTAAGTTTTGGCAGCTGTTAATAAAGCTTGTATGTTATTAAAGCTTATGCAGATACACTTAAACTCACTTGGTCAATTATCAAAAGCATGAATTCTAAGTCACACTTTAAAAGTCTTTTAGTTTTGTGAAAAACTCCTAAACTGTCTTCCAAAGTGGTTGTACCACTTTAGAGTCCCACCAGCGATCAATGCTTATTTCCAGGCTCCACATTTTGGTCTTTCCAGTGTTTTGGATTTTGAATACTCTACTAGACGTGTAGTGTAACACCACTGTCATTTGTAATCCCCAATGACATGTGCTGTAGAGCATGTTTAGCACGCATATTTGCCTGCTCATATCTTCTTTAGTGAGGTTTCTGTTCAGGTGCTTGTTTAAGTTTTTAATCAGAATTTTAGTTTTAAATAAATTTTAAGCATTTTGGGTGCATAATGGTTCCTTATCAGATAAGACTCTTGAAAATATTTTTTTCTGGTCTATGTTTGTCTTCTCATTATATTCGCAGTGCCCTTCACAGAGCAAAAGTTTCTAATTTTTATGAGGTCAGTTTATCAATCATTTTTTTTCATGGATCATGCTAGGGGTTTTATATTTTAAATACCACCGCTGGACCAAGGATATAGCTCAGTGGCATGGCCCCTGCCTAGCAAGTGCAGCATTGTGAGTTTGGTTCCTGGTACCAATATTAAAATAAAATAAATAAAATAAAATAAAATAAAATAAAATAAGATACCATCACCATATCCAAGATCATCCAAATTTTTTCCTATGTTATTTTTCTTGAGTTTTCAGTTTTTATTTAGTTTTATGACCCATATTGAGTTGACTTTTGTGCTTGGGATAAGGTCTGTAGATTCATTGTTTTCTCTGCTGATGTCCATGTGTTTCACTATGATTTGTTGAAAAGACTGTCTTTCCTCCATTTTATTGCCTTTGTTCATTCGTCAAAATCAACTTATTGTCTGTAGGTCACATTCTGGACTTTCTATTCCGTCCCACTGACTTATATTTTTACTCTTTCCCACTATCACACTGTCTTGTCATGAACTAAGCTTAGAATACTACCATCTTTCAGTTTCTGGTCTTCCTGGTCCAACAGTTGCTATCTTCTCTCACACAAATAAGAAGCATAAATCTTTTATAGTATAAACTACACTGTATAGTTCTAACTTTTACTGACCTCGATCACAGAGAAGCTAGTGTCTTTGCAATAGTCTTTAAGCTCCTAAAGGGTCTGCTTTTTAGCTACAGCTCCTATCCTCTGCTCTACCACAAATACATCAATCATTTGCTGCAGTAGTAGTGACCTCTGTGCCATTTCATAAATGTGTTGAATTGTGGGAGTCGGTGGTCTCTTGGTGGTCCCCGGGAGAAAACAGTGAGAGGATTTAGAAAATAAAGACAAGAGACAACAGCCGGGGTCAAGTGGAGTTGTCTCTTGTCTGATGATCAGGAGGACTGACTTCAACAGTAGAGGGGTTTATTTTATACACTTGCAAAGTAGTATCATGAGAGATAATGTTGCCTAGCAACTAACGACTGTAATTGTCCAAGCAGTGTACCTTTTTCAATACTGAGGTAGCTTGACTGCCTGAGGCACTCTGGCTCTGTCCCCCCCCTCACTCATATGACCAGCAACCAACTCCAGCGGCTCCTAACCTGGAACCACCTGCATCAGTGCCTTTCTGAATTCTGCTTTCTCTAACTGAAATGTTCTTTTCCCAGACATCTGCATAGCTCTCTCCCTTACTTGCTTAATATTTTGATTCACATGTTGGTCTTGAAGGAACAGCTCCTCTCAAAGCCAGCTGGTCTTTAATAAGGCTCTCAGTGAGGTTCTGTAGGAAAGGAAACCTGTGCTATGTAGTGATAGAAATTTTTATTCACATTGCTGCTTGTAGTAATGTAGGGTGATCTATCTGAGTGGATTTCTGGGAAAAGTGCTGTTTCGGTTCTTTCTTGGTATTTATACTAAAATGCAAGAAGAGAAAAGTAAACTGAATTTCCTGAAGATGACTACAAAAATGTGTCCTGAAGCAATACTTGGCAGCAACCACAGGAGCTACCCTGACCCAGCATCACCTCCCGGACTAAGACACTCAGATTCCTGGTCCAGGGAATCTGTGTGAGGAAATATCTGCCTGTTGTTTCAAAACGCAAAGTGTTCTGGTCATTTTGTCATTACACAGCAACAGACAAGTGACAGTTATCTTGTTAAAAGTCGTCTTCTTCATGAATGCAGCAGCACCTGCTTATTTTCTTTACAGAGTTAGCTTTTTGAGCAGCTTAATAACAGGCAAGTGAGAGGAGAGAACAGTAGAGTAAGATGACTGCCCTTTCTGGGTGGTAAAGGAATTGCCTCATCCCATTTTCTGAGATTACAGAAACTAGTTATGACCTTACTTTTTGGCTGTTGATGACTGTTTCCTTTTCAGTATTACAGTAGGATTATTATTTGTTTTTTCTTAACTACAGAAAACAAACAGAATCAGTAGAAATTGAGTTTAAATGAGGTGAGTAGGGATAAGGGAGGAGCTCAGTGGCAGGGCACAAGTTGAACATGCATGAGGCCCTGGGTTCAATGCCAGCCCCCAAATAAATCAATAAACAAAATAAAAGGAGTCCATTGCTTTCTACCTTTCTTGTCATGTGACTGGTTTTCTTCTGTCTCCTTTGATGTTATGAGGATTGTTTTGCTTACTGAAACCACAACGAAAGGAAGTTTTGGTGTGGTTAGGCAGAATGTCAAGGGGCAGTTTGATTTTTAAGGATATTGTATGAGAATGGCAGTCCTATTTCTAGGGCTAGAATTTCCATATATAATAAAAGTATTATCTTGGCTTGGCATGGTGGCACATGCTTGTAATCCCAGCACTTGGGAGGCTGAGGCAGGAGAATCACTCTAAGTTTAAGGCCAGTGTGGGCTACAGTGAGTTCAAGGCCAGCCTGGACTACATAGAGAGACCCTAACTCCAAAAAATAAAAAATAAAATAAAAATAAAAAGTATTATCTTCTTCTTTTCCTGTCACATGTAGATATTCTATTTACTCCACTGAATCCATCAAAATGCTTCTTATTATGGATACTGTTGATGAGGTAAGTGGAACATTTGCTATTTAAAAGTATATAAAACACATATTATTAAACAAAATGATGACACTTTAATGTTTTTGCTGAAAGTAGTGTTGAACAGTCTAAATTTTGCAACATCTATATCTAGCTTCCTTCTAATTTTTCTCATTATTTATTTTATCAATATAATGTATACAATATTTATTTTCATTGATTCCAGGACATTAATTTTTGCTATGCAGATTATTTCTTTTACAATCCCCTAATATATCCTTTAGTTAGTTTCATTCTGATCTCAAGATAGTTATTTCCATATGATCTGATGATATTTATAAAGCTTTCCTTCTTTATCAGGAATATTCCTAAATATTCTCAACTTCTAAAGTTGCCTAATAATGACATTTGTAAAATTTAATTCTGCTGACTCTTCATTGTATAAAAAATGAAATACAGAACAAACTAAGAGTAGCATAGTTAAAGTGAATCATTACATTACTCCATCTTTCATTGTAGAAAGATGGATTTTAGTGAAATGAGTGTGGAAGGAGCCTCTTTAAAGGACTTATTAGTAATCTTAGCCAGGGATGGTAAAAGCTTTACTTAGTACTGTGAATGATAGAAGGGTTTAAAGATACATTGGAAAAGAGTTTAAAGATAAAAATGGCAGTATGCAAACCCAATCCATTAATTAAGGAAAAGATTAATGAGCATTTAAATGCTACTGTCTTGACAAACTCATTATTTGGTATGTGTAAGGGGGAAAAAGGCCAGAAAAAGAAGCCCCAGCTCCTTGGCTTATGAGAAAATGAGTGTTGCCATGAATCGGGAAACTCATTAAAACATAACAATATTCAGTGTAAAATTTGAGAAACACAGAAAAGTTATAAAGAGTAATAAAATGAGAGTACAAAAGCCCACCACCCTACTGAAAATTATATTAGCAACACTTGTGCCAGCTTATTCATTTCTCTCCTCTAAATGCCTAAGGTAACTCTTCACCTAGTCTTTTTGTTTTAACTAAGAAACTTTAGGGACTAATGAAGCCTGCTGGCCTGCTGGAATAGTACTGCAAGACTGTCAGTCTCTATCATATTTGTTCACCCATGCAAATCACACATGAAATTGTTTTACTCAATTTGAGTGGCATCAAATAGTAAATTATCTCAAAATGGCATAAATGACAACGATCAAACATTGATATCATTAGAGAGACAAACCTTGGAGCACATTCGCTATATAATTACTGTACTTTGCTAGAGTAACCTCCCAAACCAGTCTGCTACCATTACTCAGCTAGGTTAGTAACATTACTTCAAATTATTTGCAAAAAAGTAGGAAAACCATGTAAAATGAAACTTTTGAGTTGGCTAAGTGAGTGATCAGAAAGTCCTAGTATACTTGATTCTAAGACTTTCTACACATCAATATGCATAGAAGTGTGTGACTCATGACTGGGAAGAAAGAAGGTGTGTATTATTAGTTGTAAACAGAAAGAGCAAGAATGCCAATAGGATTTGTTTACCATCTGTCACTTTGTACTGAGTTTAAATACATACCATTAAATGATTTATAGGCAGGGAATGTTGAAACTATTCAAGAGTGGTTTTTTTTTTTTTTTTTTTTTTTTTT
>NW_004955441.1:8409933-8415220 GCF_000276665.1 Chinchilla lanigera | reverse complement strand
CTGAGCTAAATCCCCAGCCCCTGAGCTAAATCCCCAGCCCCAAGAGTGGTTTAATAAAATTCTGAGTGTAGAAGGAATTTATTTGCCCATGGTTCTTGTGGGACAAGGGTGATAAATATTGGCACAGAGATGAGAAGAGGCTCTTTGTCCTATTTCAGTGTGGAACTCAGGTTGCTTAGTACCTTGAGGGTTGGTAACCTTAGAGCTTTCAAGGATAGTGCACTAGAAATACCATTGTTTTCTTAGAGCACAGTGTTAAGAGTGGTGATACTGAGGCTCCTGAAAAGATTCTGAGAATCAGGAAGACAAGTTTGAAAGGCAGAATATAATGGAGACTGCAACTGATTGTACTTGATGGACTTTTTTGTAGACTATATCCTTTCAGTGGGATCACTACAATTAAGAGGAGATAATTTCAGGGATGCTGCATTTCTGTGTGTTCCATTGTAATGAGTTTCTAACAATGCATAGTAGCTGATATCTGGCTACATTTGGTTTATGTGTAGGGTGTGATCCTTGTCAATAGGCCCACATGATGCTGAACTGTCATCCTCAACTCCTATATGTTTATCATCCTCAGAACTTTTGCTACTTGAGAAATACACCTGCCAGTTGAAATATGAAAGATTATACCCAAGGAGAAAGCTTTTTCTGTAAAATCTATCAAAATATTTCCTCAAGTTGGAACAAATGTCATATTAAAATTATACCCAATGTGTACTCCAAAGACCAGCAATAGCACCATTACTTGAAAACTTAGTAGAAATAAAAATTCTCAAGTCTTATCCTAGACATATGGGACAGAGTTATCTCAAAAGTATATCAGAAATCTATTTAAACATGTTCTCCAGACAATTTTTATGCAACTCAAAAATTGAGATACACTACCATTATGAAGAGATGGACTCATTCACACTGTATGCCTTTGTCAACACCCTCTACAATTTCCTGCACCTACAGCAAAAAGACAGAGAATGTGCAATATGAATAATTTTTCAGAAAAATACTGAGACAAAGGGTCCTACACAGACTAACTAGTGAAAATCAGGCCTATGGAAAAAGACCTGATAAATGCTAAAAGTGGACTTTCTTGTAAAGATAGTCATGTAACGCTTGTATAAATATATTTTTTGTTTTTTTTTTTTTTTTTTTTTGGTTTTTCTCCGGTACCGGGAACCGAACTCACGACCTTGCGCTTGCCAGGCAGGCGCTTTTGCCGCTGAGCTAAATCCCCAGCCCCTTGTATAAATATAGATTAAAAGAGAGGGGTAGCTGGAGAACTGAATAACCACATATACTATATCACCATAGCTCCAGTGATATACAGAGCAATCTGAACTCAGAGGTTTCACTCTACTTTGTGTCTACCTATGGTGCTTTCACATATTTTATTTAATGCTTTAAACATTCTTGATGGGTTGTCTAAATTTGAGAGTTCTATAGGACATTGGGAAGTCTTTGAAAATTTACCCCCCAAAAAAACTCAGATCAAACTTATCTAACTTCATAGAAAACTCATGCTAACCTTTGAAGGGTTAGACATTCACTTCTATCCTTTGTTATCTCTGTTCAGTCAGTTACCAGTGTTTACGGTACAACAGGAAGTGATTCATCCATAATTTAAAGGTTACTTAATGTCCCATTGTTTCAGTTCATCAATCTTTTTCTTTATTAGATTATAAGAAAATAAGGTGATACATGAATCTCAGAAAGGGAAAACTGATATAACCTTAAAATTTAATACTCTAACCTTGAGTGCAACACCTCTTCCTATACAAAAACAAAAACAGAAACAAAAACACCTTCCTTAGTGGAAGTTATGTTGATACTCACTATGGGAATATGGACAGATCATCCCTTTTACTCTTAGCCAAGGAGTACTCTAGTCAATTAGGACACATTCCCTGACACATGAAAAGGAAAACAGAGGAACTGTTTTGTTTCTTTTATAATGCTTTGTCTTAGTAAAGAGGATATATGTAAATAGGAAGAAGGGCTTTTCTTACACTCGCTAAAAAATTGCTAAGAATTCTGCATATAGTAAGTCCCTGACTTAGGAAGATTTTCCTTCTAAGAGAATGTTCATAAATCAGATTTATTTGTAAGTATGAAAAAGTGAGTCTTATACACCTTTGACACAAATATACACTGTATATTGCTTCCTAGTAGTTCATGCCATGTCAGCACTGCTTTTTCTCTTGCTTCTGGACATCCTAGGTGGTGAATGAGTGCTTACTAGTCTACACTATCCCACTGTACAGTAAGGATCAGCAGCACCACTGTGACAATGTCCAGCAGACATGTGAGCTACTTCCACAATTTGTTTGATTCTAGAAATTTTCATAATGTGAAGTCTGTTTGTATCTACAAAAATTCACAATTCTAATGTTTGTAAGTTAGGGACTTAACTATAGTTTTAAGTCGAATCATATTTTTTGCTGATAAAAACATAACATTAAACTTGCCATTTTAACTATTTTGAGTATAAAATTAGCATGGTTAGGGTGTTTACATTACTGCGCAGATGATTTCTAGAATCTTTTCATCTTGCAAAAGTAAAATTTCCTCTTCTGTAAATACTAACTTACCCTTCCCCCTTTCTCACTTGGAGGCAACTTTTTACTTCCTTTTTCTATGGTTGTGATGATTTTAGATATTTTATTTGTGTAGAACTATATATTACTTGATTTTTTGTGACTGATTTATTTTGCTAAGCCCTATGTCCCTGAGAATCATCCATGTTGTAGCATGTGTTAGAATTTCCTTCTTTTTCTAAGGATATGTCACTTTCCATTGTAAATATATACCACATATTTGTTGTCCACTTATCTGATAGTGAGTATATTGTTTACTGTGATTAATGCTGTAATGAACGTGAGGACATAACTATATCTTGCAGATTCTATTTTGTATTCTTTTGAACATAAGCCCAGTTGTGGGATTGCTTGGTTATATGGTAATTTTATTATCTTTTGAGACATACTCATACTGTTTTTCATAATTACTACACCTAGCACACTTCCATCAACAGTGTGCTAGGACTCCAATTTCTCTGCATTATCACCAGCATTTGTTATTTTCAATTGAAAGTGATCATCCTCATGGATATGAGGTGATATCTCAGTTTTGATTTGAATATATCTTCTGATTATATAGATGTTACTACATCTTTATATATTCTTGTTGACAATTTATGTATCTTCCTTGGAGAATTCTCTACTCATTTTCTTTCCTTATTTCTAACTCAAAATGTTTGTGTTTTCCCTCTTCAATTGCAGAATTTCCTTATATAGTATAAGTAGCAACCCTTTATAGGATGTATGATTTGCAAATATTTTCTTCTGTTCTGCAGGGTTTTTGCACTATTTTAAAATACAGTGTTTGTCAGCTTAATCTCACTCAAAATAGCATACAGGCTTACCACTTTTAATCCACAAGTAGTTCAATCAGGTTTTATAGGAATGCTTGCTTCCTATTGCAATATTACTCACTGCAACCTCCAACACAGTTCTTAAATTTCCCCTGGAGAGGACTGTAGAGGAGGAAGAAACAAGGACAAGAGTCAGAATGCAGAGAGCTGAGGTCAGGTGGAGCCTCCTCTCTTTGTGGGAGAAAAGGAACCGTCTAATGACTGCAGTACATTTTTTTATACACCGGGAAGGTTGATATCAGGAGAAATCCCTCTGCCTAACAGTTTGTTTACCTGGCTTGCCTCAGGTTCCCCATGTTTTGGGGACTGGCCTTGCTCTAGCCCCATACATATGATTGATCTCCAGCTCAGCTGCTCCTCACACCTAACACCTGACTTCTGACCCTCATTCTTATTCTTTTGCTATACCCTCAGTAGACCTATACTTTTGGACAATGAGTCATGCTCTGAAGTATAGTTCTTGCTTATTCCCAGACAAACCAATCACAAATAACTTAGAAGAGTTGGCTTGGGGTGTAGTGCTCAAAAGGAATGTGCAAGCACATCTCATCTCAGTAAGAAGGGAAAAGTTACTGATGAATGATGTCTGATAGAAAGGCAAGGTAGGAAAATGGCAGGCTTCTTACTCTGACTATCTCATTCATAAATAAAAATTCATGATCTTGTTCATTATGGTTCAGGGTATTAAAAACAAACCCATTTTCCAGAAGGATGTTTTGATGAGTAAGCTAACTCTAATACATTGAGCTTTTATGGTAGGCCTGGTTTCATGCCCTGTTTCACCTGATACTTATTGTAGTGTTTTCGCTAAGTTTTTGTTCCTATAGTGGAGTTGAGAACACAAATTGACCGAAGAAGTTAGTTACTGGCTCAGGTTTCACATTCCTAGGAAAGAAAGCTGGGCTCTTGGACTTAGAGCCCAAAGACTCCAGATCTGTCCTCTTGGTGAAAGCTGACACAGTGATTAGCATGCCCAGGGACAAACTCCACAAAGTTATAGCCGGGCTGCTCACAGTATGACAACACTGAGCCATGCAAACAGGTGTCACCCTGGGGTTTATTCATGGCTATGCACACTTTTATTGATACGTAATAAATTCAGGGAGATGGGGGAGTTTTTACTGTTACTTAGACAATAAAAGAAGCATACAAGGGAATGCTGATTTTCTTTGGTAGGGTTAGTCCCTCGAAAGATGACCTGGAATAACATAACAGTTCTTGTCATAATTTTATATAATGCATTCAATAAAACAAAATACTTGGCAGATTTAAAGAACAGTTTACATAACTTGTTGAAAGTCAGTGGAGAAGTATCAGAGTTCTCATCTGGAGTTGCTTAACTGTAACATGTATAATTTTTGTTTTAATCCTAGCATAATTTTGCCAGTAACAAGAGATACATGGTGTTACTGGCATTTGTGTCTGATACCTGACATGTGGCTGGAAAGTTTTCTTTCTTAACAGTCTTGTATAAGCTGTATTTCTTATTATCTGTGAAATCTGCCACATACTCAGTGAAATGTTAAGTAAAAGATTAAACTCCTGAACTGTATAAAGCGGTATTAACACCATAAGCTAGAGTGGAAGGAAAAAAATTTTTTTTCTCTGGGAAATTTATCTAAGAGAAGTAGAATTTAGGCCAAGCTGTGTTCTTTCTCTCTTTCTCTTTTACTCTCTCTCTTTCTTTCTTTCTTTCTTTCTTTCTTTCTTTCTTTCTTTCTTTCTTTCCTTCTTTCTTTCTTTCTTTCTTTCTCTTTCCTTCTCTTTCTTTCTCTCTTTCTTTCTTTCTTTCTTTCTTTCTTTCTTTCTTTCTTTCTTTCTTTCTTTCTCTCTCCTTCTCTTTCTGTCTTTCTTTCT
>NW_004955441.1:8365501-8409833 GCF_000276665.1 Chinchilla lanigera | reverse complement strand
TTCTTTCTTTCTCTCTCCTTCTCTTTCTGTCTTTCTTTCTCTCTTTCTTTCTTTCTTTCTTTCTTTCTTTCTTTCTTTCTTTCTTTCTTTCTTTCCTTCTTCTGTTGTGACCTTTTGACTGAAACATGTTAATTTAATACTTTTATAATTGTTATCAATTTGATGTTAGTTGGTAGCCATAATAAACTCAAAAATTCAGTTCCTGAGAGAGAAAAAAAACCTGTTAGAATCAGATACAACATTTGGGGGAGGGCAGAGACATGAAAACCAATCAAATGTGAAATTAAATAACATTGACTATTTATATTTAATGATTTATTATATTTACAAATGCCTTGCTTTCAAATCTTAATTTAAGCAAGGTAACTTCTGGGAGATATTTTCAAAGGTCTGAAACTAAATTAAAAAATAGTCTTTATACTGAACACTAATACTAGATATCAAGTAACACAGGTCTTTGATTCTGAACAGTGCCATTGAACTTCGAGTCAGGAGTTTCTGGAGGCACTGGACAGTCCCTTAACAATAATTCAAAGCAGCATCAAGTGCTGGAAATAAATCAAGCATATATGTATTAACGATCATGTTCTCTACCAACAAGCTATGAGAGATACCTGATTTTTGAAGCTTTAGCTTTGCTGGTGTAAGAGGATAACAGAGTCTATCAAATAGGTGCTGGTGATATTACTGTGCTCAGAGAACCTGGCACGTAGTACTTCACATGTCGGGTGCACTTGGTCAGCATTTACTACTTTACTCTTTTATTTCCACCTCAAAGTGCATTTCACAAGCGTTCGTGTCATGTGTCTGAAAACCAAAAAGAAAATAATACCTTTTCAAGAAAATAATTTTAGTAAACTATAATTTAAAAACCATAAAATACACTGATTGCAAGTTTATAATTCAGTCTTTTGCCTATACAGAAAATTTCCTTAAAAAATTAAAGAACTTAAGAATATTGTCATACAAAGAATTTGTAAAGAATGCAGACTTTAATCCCTTACACTGACAATAGTATTCAAAATTATAATTTTAAAAATTTATAACATTATCCACATATAGTTATGAATATGTATGATTTAAATAAAAAGCAAAGGTATAGAAATAAAATGTGCAATAAAATGTACAAGTCAAGTATAGAGAGAATTATTCAGCATTAATTATGAAACATTAATGACATTAATATATGTTCATTAAAATATATTCAAGATATGAAATATTTATATCTCTAAGTTATTGGCTATTCTCCCAATAACTATAGAATAAATACTTTCCAATCAAAATCCCAATATTATTATTTATTGAATTTGCTAATCAGATTGCAATATTTTTAAGGAAAAATTGGCCAGGATTAGGTATAGTATGACTAACAGTGGACAAGATATATGCTTTGTAAGGTATCAACTGATATGCTGATATCTTGTAAAGTTATAATAAATGCAGAGTGTAGAGGGACAAAGGAAGGTAAATGATATATGTCTGTCATCCATATATATTTGAAGAGTTTGTATGTGGCAGAAGTTATCATTTTAGACTAATGGAGAAGGTATGGACTTCTATTAGTGGAAGTTTTAACAAAAATTCACATTATAGGGACTGGTGATTTAGCTCAGCAACACAGCGCCTGCCAGGCAAGCTCAAGGTCGTGAGTTCAATTCCCAGTACCCAAAGAAAAAACAAAAAGAAAAACAAAAACAGAAAAAATTCACATTATAAACAAACAGAGAGTCCAAGTAGGCTAAAGACTTAAATGTAATATAAATGATTAAGTAGCAAAATAGGCAAATGACATTTAAAGATCTTCAACAGGGGAAGAAACAGACTAATTTTTAAAAGTTTCACTTTCATTAGTCATCAGGGAAGTACATTTTGAAAAAGATAAAAAGGACTAATTCACACCTACCATACTGATTATACAAAGTTTAACTTTACAGGCTTCAGGAAATAGATGAGTAATAAATTCCCATATGCTCTTGTCAGGAGTGCTTTGAATTGGTAGCATCACTCTGCATGTTAATTTGATAATATGTAATATAAGTCCTTATAAAGCAATGAAAAGGAATTCAATATAGCAATACACAGAATCATTGATGTGTCTCAATATGCAAAGGAAACCACTAAATAATATGCATATCCTATACTTTATACAAATTTCATTAAAAAAACACAATTATTTGGGATCTATTCGTGTGAAACTGCCTCAGTCCATTTGTGATGTCATGATAGAATACCATACGTTGGGTGTTTTAAATAAAAAGCAGGAATTTATTTCTCACGGTTCTATTGGTTGAAAGCCTGAGACCTGTCCCTCCAGCAGGGTGGAACACTGTGTCATCCCAAGACAGCACATAGAAGGGCAACAGCGGAGAACTCCCCATCCCTAATGCTCCTGAATCTTACTAAGAGAAGAGCCCTTATGACCTAATCATATCTGACTGTTCTCACTCCTGTATTTTACAAGAGATGCATTCAAAGCATAGTAGACATAAAAGTAAAATGACAATTTGGAAAATGATAACATTTTAAAAGACATGTTTTAGAGGGAGAATGCAATTTAGGGAGCACAGAGGTGTTTAGACTTTTCAAAGATGATAGAATAATTTACTTCGCAAAGGAAAATTATTTTTAGTTGTAGAGAGAGAGAGTTGTAATGCTTGTGTATGAATAATTTTGACTTCTTTGTAAAAAGCAGATCTGTGAACGACACCTGTCTTCTGTAAGATCTTGCCTGTTGTATTACCATTTTCATGTCATCTTCTCCATTTGAAAAATTTCATAAATATTGGATAAAGTATTGTTATTACAGAAGTTGTTAGCCACTCACAATTCTTGCTGTCTGTCATATCAAACTGATTCACTGATTGTTCACTGACTCATGCATGGATTCCATTTTGAGTTCATATTCTAATTCTCATTTAAACTCTCTTTAAAGTATGACTGCTACTGAATTTTAAGGCTTCTTGCCAGTATACATTTTCAAAATTGACAAAGATATCTTAGTAAAGATTTTTAATAAAAATGATCACTTAATTTTTACATTCTTTAGATATCAATGAACTCAAATGAAGCTACTGAGATTAATTTGGCCGTAAAGTGTTCAGTACAATAAAGCAATACAGAAACTTAAATGTTGCATGTTTTGTCTTATATAAGAAACCCAAATTGTAAATTAATTAAAGGGTAACATAAAAAAGAAATGGTAGGGCAAAGAAAGGAAAGCATTTTAGAGAAGGGGAAGAGGAATCTGCAGAAAAGTGTAAAAAGATGAAAAATGATCAACAGATTATTTGTATGTATGAATCCAGCAAAACAATTGTAACTAGTATGTATTACATACACAGATTTTAAAATTAAATTTAATACTTGAAACACATTAGCACAAAATATATTCCAAATTATATAATATTTTAAATTAACCATTTAATTAATATATATTATTACAGGTTTAAGGCCCTAAGAAAATCAACAGTCCTAACTGACACTGTTAGCGACTGGCCAATTAACCTGCACAAAACATTAATTTTCTTTTAACCTCACTTTTTTGATTTATAAAAAGACAGCAATATTTTGTATATATTTCACAAAATCTTTGGAAGGATAGATTGAAATGAGGTGGTAATAGATGTGTAATGGAATAAAGTTCCTAAAAACTCAAGATTATTCTCTTTGTAACTCTCAGTAATATTTCCAGAATTTAGGTAACTCATAATGAGTTCACTAAAATTAGAGATTTCTAGTTTGTTTTCAGTTACTAGAGCTATTAGGCATTGCCATCTACACTAGCCACTTTCACTTGCAGGGCCAAAGTAATAAATACCCACAACTTAAAGGAGGAGAGGTTTATTTTGTCTCATAGTTTTTCAAAGATTCAGTTTGTGATTGGTTATCTCCAAGCAGAAACATGGTGGGGTATAGCTGATCATCTCATGGCAGCCAGGAAACACAGGGAGTGAAGTGAGGAGCCAGAGACCAGAATACATTTTTCAAGTCACCCTCCAGTGACCTGCCTCCAACCAGGCCTTATCTCCTAGGAACACATTCACCCATGACTTAGCACTGGATTCATCCAGTGATGAGTATAGTGACCCCAGGACCCAATCACATGTTGAAACACTCACCTCTGAAACACATGAGATTTTGGGGGGACATTTTAAATCTAAAACTTAACATCTGCCTTTAGATCCCAAAAGATTCATGTCCATCTCGTTATACAAAATACATGTAATCCACCTGTATAAATTGTCAAAGACTTACTTGTTCCGGCATTACTGAAAAGTCCAAGTCCAAAGTTTTCTGAGACTCAAGGCAAACTTAGCCGTAAGCCCCTTAAAAATGAAAAAGAAAGTTAAAATACTTCCAAAATGCAGTCAGGTAAACACTGTCATTCTAAAAATGAGCAATAAAGGAGTAGAAAGGATCAGACCAAAGCATGACTGAAACCCCATAAATATTAAATTCTGTAGCTCAACACAGGGGCCAATTCCAAAGGGTATGGGTGGTTGCACATGGCCTCCCTGGTGGGCTGGCTTGCCTCACTGCCTGCAATTTCCCTCAGCAGATGTTTCACACTGCTGGCTTCTCCAAAGTCCTGGGGTCTACCTTCCACGATCAGCTTCATTCATGCATCATTCTCTCAGGGACCTGGCCTTCTATATCTTCATTTGAAGTCTGGGTGGAAACATTCATGATCTCATAACATTTGTATTCTATATGTCTGAAAGACAGCATTATTTAGATGATGACAGAGTCTGTAGTCAGATTGAGCAGTATACATTGAGCAGTGGACCCTTTGGATCGTGGCTGCCATAGCCTCTGATTCCCTAGATGCCTGAACTAAGATAGATAGCCATGAATGAGCAGGGTGCCTGGCAGGTCTCTTCTGAAAACAAGCTCAAATTATTTCATCCTTTTATAATTTGAGTTGTGATTGTTATAGATAGCCAAGTTGTTTAGAGATATTGTAGGCAGTCAGAAAGGGCTGAGGTCTGGAAAGTTCAGTGCAGAAGACAACTGTGGCTATAGGCATATTCACTAAAGGCCAGACTTCAAGAAAAAGAGGAGCTACTCATCCTTATACTTCCCCTAGGAATAAACAGCAGTAATTGATATTCTAAATAGAAATTAATCACCTTAGGGTGGTGGACCAAACCTGCTAAACCCACCCCTTCCAGGAAAGTGCTTGTCTCTCCCATGTATCCTTGCTATGTGACTTGCTTCCTAATTTGATCCCAGTTTAATTGCTGTTACCTAAGTGACTATATTTGTAATCTTATTGGTTGAACATACCTACCTCACACTCATCCTGTGATTTTTCATTGGATCAATATTAACTAAGTGACTATACTTGTAATCTTATTGATTGATTATAGATCTGTCCCACCTTGAACCTGCCTCACCTAGTGGCTTTGTTCAATAAACACTCTTGAGAAGCAGAATCAACAGGCAACCCACTTTCCAGATCCCCTTCCCTCCCTCTTAGACAGAAACTTTTTTTCCTCTCAGTAAATTCTACCTATTTTTAACCCCCATTTTTCCTGGAATTCATTCTTCAATTTTAAAGAACATGAACTCACTGTTTTGGACATCTAGCAGGTTGAGAGTTTCTTTCCATTATATCATGATGGAAGAAATCTGGCCATTTTCTTAGATGTTATCAAGGCATCTTTTATATTATCCTGATGTAAAGTATTCTGTTTTTTGTAATGCTAATGTGTTTAGCAACCATAGTCTCCTTAGCCTCAGCTTTGGTAGTGGTTCTTTTCTACTGAAACTGCAAATTTCTCATACCTTTTAACTCTCATTTTTGCTCTTGATTCTCACTGTAAATCTGGTTAAATGCAGCTATTGATACAGGAAAATAAAAACTCCCAACCTGAATGATATCTGGGATGAGTTTGTGTTCTCTAAAATTGAAGAATGAATTTTAGGAACTACAGAGGTTAAGAGCAGAATATATTTATTGAGGGAAAGAAAGATTCTGTCCAAGAGAGGGACAGAAGGGGGACCTGAGTGGGTTACCCCCAGTCTCTGTCTTTTCTAGGGAATTTATAGAGCAAAACTATGGGGTGAGGTGGGTCCAAGGTAGGGGAAAAATAGACAAAACTATGGTCAGCCAATGAGAACTGTTCAAGTAAATTTGAGTAAATTGGAATCAAATAGGGAAGTGAGTCACCTAGCAAGCCAGTATGAATACAGAACAGGGGTTTTTCCTGTAAGGGGTTGGGTCAAGGACTCAAGGTGATTGCTACCTATTTAGAATATCAATCCCTGATGTCCATCTCTAAGGAGGTACTGCATACATTTGTTCAGTCCTTTGTCTTGAGTCTGGCCCACAGCAAATACGTATCTTTCATGTTGGCTCCTTCGAGGGCCTGGCCCTGTCTGACTGCCTATAATATTTCTATCTAACTCAGCTGCGTATAACACTACCAGGGCCCATGCTACATCCTGGACACTGAGTTGCTGTGAAATTTCCTGTGCCAGATCAAATAGTCTGCTGTCTTATAATTCAGCCACATAGAAAGTATTACAACACAAAAAAGTAGATAGATTCTTTGCTAGAATGAAGCACATATTGTTTGTAGTCAAGTTTCCAATGCAGTCCTCATTCCTATCTGAAACTGGTATAGGAATGAGATAAGACCTCCAAATAATCCAAATAATATAGTGGAAATATTATAACTCCCAACCTACTAAATGTCTGATACACTGAATTCATGTTCTTTAAAATGAAGAATGAATTCTAAGAACAATGGAGGTTAAGAGTAGAATATATTGAGGGAAAAAAGTTTTATTTATTGGGGTAAAGAAAATCTTTGTCTAAGAGAGACAGAAGGTCCCCAGTGGATTGCCAGCAGTCATGCTTCTCAAGGTAGTTTTATAGAAGAAAACCATGATGTGAGGCAGGTATAAGGTGGAATAAAATTATAATCAACTAATAAGATTACAAGTATAGTCATTTAGGTAACATTGATCCAATGGAAAAATCACAAGGTGTATGAGGTAAGATAAAACTACTGTCAGTGGATAAGAGGACCAGTATAATTGCTTAGATAATATTGATTAAATAGGGATCAAATGGGAAAGCAAGTGTACATGGGCTGACCAGGGACTTTTCCTGGAAAGGATGTTTTGGTACCCCACCCAAGGTAATTGTTGCCTATTTAGAATATCAATCACTGCTGTTCATCCTTATGAGAAGTGTATAGGTGTAGTCATTCTATCTTTTGTCTTGAGGTCTGTCATTTAAAGAATGGACCTCCACCCACAGTTATAGTGTATCTGTACTGAGTACTTTGAATCCTACCTCTATCTGACTGCCTATTTCTGTCTAACTTAGCTGCCCATAATAAAACCTCATGAGCCTAGACTTTATCATGCTTATCAGCATTCTAGTCTTCTGAGCTTTCAGTGAATCACCCATTAATCTCAGTTTTATAGCAGTCTAGGGCTTCCCTAGAAAGATATCCTAACCTTGTTAACTCACAAATCAATTTCAAAATTTCTACACAACATGATCAGGTACAGTCAGAGCAACAACCCTATTCCTGGTACCAATTTCCTATACTAGTCACTCTCCTATCTCTGAAACAAAATACTCAACACCTCGCAGGGAGAGAGGTCTATTTAGACTCATGATTTTCAAAGGATTCGGATCATATTTGGCTGGCTCCAAGTCAGAAACATCATGGTGAGTGGGTATGGCAGAGTAATACTGCTTATGGCATGAAGGAAGCACCAAGAGTGAAGGGAAGAGCCAACAACCAGAATACACCGTTTCAGTTCACATACCCAGGGACCTACTTCCAAATCGGCTTCATCACTTAAGAGCACACTCAAAATGAAGCCATGGATGCATTAATCTAGTGGTGAGTATGGTGCTCCCATGGTCCAATAACCATCTGAAATCTTCTGAATATATGAGATCTTGGGAGAACATTTTAGATCTAAATTGAAGCATCATCTAATCCATATTCTTTTCTATAAACTATCACAATTGTACTAACAATGCTTATATCATTTATATGTTCTCTCCTGGCTTTGAAATAGATAGAAATACATACCACTTTTACTTGTAAAAATGCTTGTCAGTCTGATTGAGCCATTAGGGAAAAAGAGAATCATGAGCAAACCTAACACTTTTACATTGATGACACAAATTTAATGATAAAGTGCACCTCATATTCAGTAATAGTATTGCTGGCTATTAAATATTTTGAGTGAGGAATCTGGCTCTCTTCAATACATAGCTAACTCTATAATTTCAATTTTATTTTAAGATTCACATTTAAAAATGAAACAGCCAACAACATCACAAATTTTTCTAGGATTTCTTTAATTTCACCCATCAATTTCTTTATTTGTACAGGTGCTCTTTTCCTGTTTATTTTTAAACATTACAGAATGAGGGTCAGGGTTACAGCTCAGTGGAACAGGGCCTGCCTGGCAGGCACAAGGTCCTGAGTTTGATTCTTGGTACCCTCTCAAAGAAAAAACAAACAAGAAATATTATAGAATGAGAATCAATCAGTTTATCTTCCCATTTCTAGATTATGTCAAGGAAGTTCTGCTTCAAGAAGTTTTTTTGATGAATGACTCAATAATAATCAATGGTTTAATAATATTTAGTTTCTTTTAATTTAGTCTAAAATAGTTATGAGTGGAATATATATACAGATAATCAGCTTAATACCTCACCACCATCAAAGTTTCTTATTGAGATACTCTTCAGATACAGTTTTGGGAAATCTGTTCTTTTAGAATGTTTTATGATGAACATCATATCTTTATTGCAATTGTACAGAAATGCTAGTATGGAAATTACATTAGAAATCAAGGCATAGGCTATGAATTATTCTAGGGCTTTGTAAAGTAAAATGAAGTTTTCTATCTCTGAAAACATTTACTTATCCTAGTCATGTTATTTTCCCACTGTTGGTTCTATACTTTCCTCCTCTGTTTAATTGCTTATCTTGCTTAGTAGTTCTTTTCTATTGTTGTTCTTGAGATTGTTGTCATTTTTACCTCTTTTTAGAATATCTTTCAGCACTCTTTGTAGGATTGGTTTGGTGCTCATGAATTTCTTCAGTTGATCTTTGTCGTGGAAGTATCTTATTTCTCCATCAATTTTGAAAGATAGCTTTGCAGGGTACAACAGTTTGGATTGGATGTTGTTTTTCTTTCAGGACCTGTAATACATCACTCCAAGCTCTTCTTGACTTGATAGTCTGTGTTGAGAAGTCTGCCATGATTCTGATGGGCTTTCCTTCACTGGTGATCTTTTTCTTTTCTCTAACAGCTTTTAATATCTTGTTCTTCTGCTCAATTTCTGGGATCCTGAAAGCATTTAAAAATAAATACATAACAAGAACTGTTTATTTTAGTCATCCATTAAACCCATACTGAGTATCTTCAATCTGAATCTTTCAAATACTGGGCATAAAGAAGAGATATTTATCCACATATGGGAGACAAAGAAAATGGGTAGCCATATGAACAGTCATGTCATACAGAGGAAAGCAAGAAGACTTTAAAATCAGAGAAGGTGGATCCATACCATCAGTCTGATACCTACTGTTCAAGCCACTTGTATTCTTTCTCTAAGCTTGAGGTTATTCATCTGTGGCTACATGTTAAATAAAGGAGGAAGTTAAAATGCACCCATACTCCTAAATATGATCTAAAATAATTCTAAAAAAAGTTAGTGCACATTTTGAAAAACTGGAACAGGGGAACAGGTGGGAAAAGGAAATGACTTCCACTGTGACAGACAAGGAAAGAAGAACAACTACTCAGCAAGGGACCATTTCAATCATCCTGAACTCAGAGAGTTGCCAAGTACCGTCATATGTTTGCAAAACTATATAGGATTCTTCCTGTGTCAGTCCTGATAAATTGTCATCTGGCTCAAGCATCCATCAAGAATCAAAAGTATTACCTCTCCAGTGTTTGGCTATTATTGATTTATTTTTTAAAAAGACCAAAGACATTGCTAGATATAACAAGAATACAGTACAAATACTAGTAGAAGTAGTAGTGTAGAAATAAATGAATTTAATCTAAATGAAGACAGATAGAGCCCATGTATTTAAAACTTGTCATAACACCTACCATGACTTGCTTTTTGCAGATAATTAAAGCCAGGTAAGAGACTGGGAAAAGATTATAGGGAAGAAAAGAAGAAGGCAGGTTTCATGTATACTCCAATGGAAGTTACTGATATAGGGAAAGTAGGGACAGCCCAGAGAAGTAGATCATACTTTGGTTTGTGGAACACACCTGCCTGTCTTTCGCTGACTCTAAGTTACAAGCAGGGAATAGGGGCAAACATGAAGGGAGCTGGCAGTTCTTGATCCAGCCTTGACCATTCTGAGCCAATTGCTGCAGAGGTTGTAGATTGATTTCTAAGGTGATTATCGCAGAAACTGTGGGACAGAATTCTTTACTCATATATTCACTTGTCCATTTGTATAGTCAGTGTTTTGATACCCGAGAACTCATTACCAAAGTAAAATCCATCAGAATTCAGTTAATATCAGTTATTGATAGGAGATTCTGAGTCCAACTGATTAACTGACATAATCAAAGTGACAAGAGTGACAAGGAAAGAGAAAATGAGAAATGAAGGTTGGAGAAGAAACAAACTAATTCGGTAAAGAACCATGCAAATCACTTCACTAACAGAAGAAAACATGAGCGCATAGATAGCTATAACTGAAGGTTAGTCACCACAGACAGTGACAGCACATATACTCTATCAACATGTATTTGTTGTGTTTCCTGTACATAACACTTTCTGCTAGAAACAGGTAGTAATAAAGTAAAATGGCATTGTCACTGTTCTGTTATTTGCAAGATTTCTTTACCAGTAGCTAGAATGCACTGCTATCAATTTTACACAGCACAGTGTTCCATGCTTTCAGTTAACAAGACAGGCATTTCCCTCTCGTCATGCATCTCAACCCTATCCAGGGATGAGAAGGACGTACCTGGACCTACTTTCCACTCCTAAGGGGTTCTACACCAGACCTCCAGGGAGAATCATGGCAAAATTTTAGAAAAGGCAAATTATGGGCATGCCTAATGCTTATGTTTACTTTTTAGGAGTATTTCTATTGGTTAATCATTAATTTCAATTTTATGAGTTTATTACATTGAATGATGTGTACATAGCAGGAAAATAAAATATCAACGAACTAAAATATTACTTTTTAAATATGTAATAATTGTGTAGAATAGATATTTTAAATATGTAATGATTGTGTAGATTTTCAACATCAACTGTTAACCTGCTTACAAGATCTAAAAAATAACAGCAGGAATAAATTCCTATGTGAACTACAAGGATAATACAAACAAAGCTCTACCACAGAAATAATCTTTACTTTACACATGACAGCAGCAGGTTCCATACATAATAAGTACAGCTTATACTCGACAGCACGTTTCGTTTTCCTGTCTTTAGTGTGACATACTTGACGTCTTGCTGATCTTGTTGTTGTCTTAGGAGGTTCTTGTGGTGTTTCATCTATCTGTTCATTGGACTGCGCTAGAATTCTTTTGAGGAGTTCTTTGGGCTGACACATACTGTCCTTCCTCTCTTGTGATTGATCATTTGTCAATTCTAGTCTTAAACCTCTAAGAAAATTTCTCCATGACATTTCATGCTTGTTATTACTTCTGTAAACTATGAAACTACTTATTTCTGACATTCAGGATTGAGTAAAGCACAACCATTGGCCAATTCTTTGTGTTTTGAGTGACATCATAGTTGCTGCACAACTTGTCAATAGCATCTACTCTGCCTCCATTTTGGTGTAAAATGTGACCATTTCTGGTTTCATTTGTGTTGGAGATTCATTTTCAATATTTTTTCTTTGTTTGTTTTTTAGAAAGAATTCCACTATTTAGTCCAGGCTAGCCTTGAACTCACTATGTAGCATCTTGAACTATGTAGTATGACCTTGAATATACAGCATCCTCCTGCTTCAGCTTCTGAGTGCTGGTACTGCAGGTGTGCACTGCTATGCCTGGTCTCACTATCAATCTTATCATGCTGTAAAGTTGGCAATATTAATATTACTTTGTTTTTCTTCACCACAAGGTAGTCCAGGCTGGCCTAGAACTCACTGTGTAGCACAGGTTGTCCTTGAACTCACAGGATCCTCTTATCTCAACTTCTTAAGGGTTGGGATTACAGATGTGGACCACCATGCCCAGCCTCACAACCAATCTTATCATCATGATGTAGTATCCACAGTATCAATACTACTTTGTTTGCCATGAAGGAAGCCAATGTTATGTCTTTCTAAAATCTAAAGATTGTACTATACACTTCTCCATTATGAGCTTACAACATCTTTTCAGGACTCTTGGCTTTGTTCTCGCAAATAGTTCCTGCACTGGTCAATTTTTTAGCAAATGTAACATCAATTGGTAAGTAGTAAACCAATTATCTAATGTGATATTTGGGTTACTTTTTGAAATAAGGGCAACAAGTCTGTTCACAAAATCATATTACTTAGTACTGCATGAAGAAAGACCTGGTGGCTGAATTTCAGGATAAATTTTGAAATTCAAGGTGTGAAATGTTTTCACATCTACCATGACATGTATTTTTATACTGCTTGTGGAAAGTTCCCTTGGCATATGTTGCCCAAACTTCAACAACCATGAAATGATGTGAGTTCTTCCTCCATTGTCGTGTACTCTGACAGTCCATAAATTGCTTCATAGTTCAAAATACAGCTTTCAACAAATGAGCAAATAACAGTCAAATTTTGCTTTCCTTCTTGGTGTTTTTTTCTGTCATCAAAAGTAGGAAGGAAGCCAAACCCTTTTCTTTTTTTCTTTTCTTCTTTCTTTTCTTCTCTCTTTCTTTCTTTCTTTCTTTCTTTCTTTCTTTCTTTCTTTCTTTCTTTCTTTCTTTCTTTCTGTCTTTCCATCTTTCTGTCTTTCTTATTCTGCCGTTTGGAGACAGTACCTTGCTGTGTAGTTCAAGTTACCTTCAAACTCATGGAGATCCTTCTGCCTCAGCCTATAAGTTTTAGGGTTGCAGGTCCAAATCACTTGAATGTCATTATTGTTTTAAGAATATCAACACCACATCTGTCACTTCTTCATAAATGCTTTAGATTCTGATAATTAGAATGATGAAGTCCTACTACAAAGGTTTTTTGTTTAGATCATGAGGTGTCATGATAAATATATTTTAAAATATTACTATTGAGGCATATAGAATGGTATCTTGTATTTCATTATTAACATATTTCAAAACATCCTGTGGCATAATGTCTGCTACAAAAAATAATCAATATTTAATTGCAGTGGAGATATCACCCTGGCAAGAAACTGGTAACATTTTCTAACCTAGTTCTAACATTGTATCATTCAGGTATACATGACCATTTTGTAGCATTTTGACTAGTTTTCTTTCTCATCTGAATCAAGGTCTTCACTACATCTCTATCTATCATACAGTGCTAACTTGTTGGGTTTACATCACTCACTTATAAGTTATCACTGATAGCTGTCACCTGAAGACTCACTTTCACCCTCTTCCCAAAGTTGTAAAAGTTAATTTTCATGTGACATTGTACTGGGCTAATTCTACAAGAAAAATTAAAAGAAATCACTTAATAAAAAATTATAAATACCCAAAAATGTAATAGGACACATAAAATCCCCCGTTTATGCTTTAACATATGTGTGTACAATTTGTTTGCATTGTATGGAGTGGGTGAAGACAAAGATTACTTCCTGTATTCCCCAGCACAGCTACTGAGATGCACAGCTGGCTACTATAATGCTAAAGTGCATATTTTCATTAGAAAAGATGGTATGGGCATCTGAGATTCAGTGTGAGGAAGTGAGTTAAAGAGCGTGCCATTATCTTGTCTTTATGCATCTGAATTTGAAAGTCAGAGAACAGTCCAGTCTGCATACTTCACCCATATTTATTTACCAGAAGTTATGTTATATCATTGTCTTAGTTCTTAAATCTTTAAAGGATATGATTTTTCCTTATGCATATATAAATACTTTATTTTGTTGTTGGCATTAACTATTTCAGAGGACATGATTAATAAATAAATTAATATTTAATAATGTATAGGGCAGCCTTACTATACCAAAGAACAGAATTGTAAAAATGAAAGCACTTAAAATTGAGAGCATGCAATGCATTTAGTCTATAAATCTATTTTCAGAGACCAAATATTTTCAGAATGCTCCCTCTGTATGTTTTTGCTGTTGTTGTTTCTAGTAAGGCTTTTTCTTACGCTTTTAAAGAAAAATTTTTAAAGGAAGTGACACTGTTGGATCCCTTGATCCTGACTTCTGATTTGCTTTTATTTCATTCTCTCCCTTTCTGCCTGGCATTATTTCTCTACATTGGCTTCCTTTTCCTTAACACAGCGTGATCTAACTAAATTTGCTTTTGTCCAGTTAATCTACAAACCTGTAGAAAAGACAACTCTCCACTTGCACAGAGCCTTTTCAGAGGTGACTGGCTATGTACTCATCACACAGAGAGCACATTTTGGACAATACCATTTCATTTATTTGAGAGAGAACCAAGGGAAAAGAAAGGCCTCAGCCTTGCCTTCAGGCGGTTCCTCATAAGCTGTTCTCTGTGAGCTCCTTTCTCTGAATCTGTGCAGCTTCTGTGTATCAAATCACTGGTCCATTGGTATTATTTGCATATGTATACATGGACTTATTAAAGACAATCCTGAAAGTAAAAGGTGCTCTTTATTAATTCCCTAAATCAATGAGGTAGCATTCATTAGGTTTAGAGATAATTTTTAATAATCTTTTCTAAATTTTTTTTTTTTTTACTGGGAATTGATCTCAGGACCTTGCGCTTTCCCGGCAGGCACATGTACCTCTGAGCTATATTCCCAGCACCTCTAAATTGCTTTCTGAAATTTTCTTTTGCATATCCTTACTTTTGTGATTGATACCTTTGATTGTACAGCATACAGCCTGAATAAACAGAATAAACAGTATTTTTCAATTTTCCCAGTGCCTACTTTGGTAAATTATGCTGTTGAAATTGTGCTATTAGGTCATTATAGATTTTAGTTGTGGAAACACACTTTAAAAAATAAGTCTTAGATTTCTGCATATATACTTTAATTAATCATTCGTTTCTCATACCTAAAATACTTAACTACATCTCCTAGAGCACTCAAGAAGTTTCCTAGGGGGGCTGGGGATTTAGCTCAGCGGCAAAAGCGCCTGCCTGGCAAGCGCAGGGTCGTGAGTCCGGTTCCCGGTACCGGAGAAAAACAACAACAACAAAAAAAAAAAAAAAAAAAAAAAAGAAGTTTCCTAGGAAAATCAGATGAGAAAAAAATCCTAATTTGGTTTTAGTTTAATTTTGTCTTGCTGACAATGCAATGAGAGATCACTAAAAAAAAATTCTATCCTTGGATGAGACCTTGAGACATTTTCAAGAGTTTCAACACTATTTTACATCTGACTTTCAGAAAATACTTATACATTATGGATGTTTCATAAGCACGAATGTCACAACAATTTTATTTATTTTTTATTTTTTATTTTTTGTTTTTTTCTGGTACCAGGAATCGAACTCACAACCTTGCGCTTGCCAGGCAGGCGCTGTGCCACTGAGTTAAATCCCCAGCCCCCATGTCACAACAATTTTAGATTTACTGGACACAAAGAAACCCATTGGCATTTGGAATAGTGGCAGGAATGAAGCTTTATTAGGCTGACAGGCTTAGAGGAGCTGTGGACTCTAAAGTCTGAGCCCCAAGCTAGTGCAGGAAGTTACTTTTATACCATTTGTCATGTAAGGCAGGTGTCTTTTGTGAGAGACTGGAACTTTACAAAACTAGAACAGAGTGGAAACAAAAGCAGATCAGTTACAGCTTGTGCCTCTGATGCAAACCTGTACAGAAGCAGAAAGAAGTCTGCAGACCATGGACATGTTTGCGTTTTGAAACATTATGAATGCAAAAGGTCTACAGTAGAAATAGATCTAAAGCCATATATAATGTGTATGTTATAATATATATTAGATATTAGATATATATTCACACTGTCATGATCCTTTTTTAAACAAAATCAAACTAAAAGTATAATCCACCCTGTTCCAACCTGACACAAAACATATTGAAGCTTAATTAATTTTTAAATTGCTAATGGTCATATTGTGGAAGGGTACTTACAGCAGAGAATGGAGGGAAGCTGGGAGTGCCTCTGCTATCTATGCAAGAGAACACCTCAGTATAAAAGGACACTGGTTCTAAGTTAGCAGAGTAGCTCCAAGTTATTTTCAATTATATTTTTTCTGCATTATTCCCTCAACTAAAGTGAAGCTTCCTTCAACATATATCATTTGGTCTCAGATACCTGTGTCTGTGCCTTGGATATAGAAAGAGGGGAAAGGCATTGCTGAGAACATAAGGGAGAGGAAGAAATAGAAGACATTCTCATCAAGTGGAAGTCTCATAAAGAAATGTCTAGGTGACCCTTGGGTAAAAGTTATCATTCAAAAATGGAATGATGGGGTTTGAGACACAAAATTTTTATTACAAAAGCCATTGTGAATTAATTAGTACCAATGGCAGGTAAATTCCAAGATAGGCTAGAGGTAACAGCCAGAGGTAGTAAGACATGGAAAAAGCAAAAGTATGACCACTATTTGAGTATGATAAGATTACAGATGAATCTTATTTTAGGTTTTGTTATGGTTTGCATTTGACTGTCTCTCCAAAGCCTCATGCAGTCATGGGAGTAGATTTTTCAGAGGCAGCTGAATCTACAGTTTGTGATGAGTTCATTGCCTAGTGCTGGGATTCGGGGTGTGAGTGCTATACCCACTATAGGTTGGGTATCTTGCATACAATATAAGAGAGAAAGAGGCTGACTCCTCCTTTTATTCTAGTTGATTTTGCTGTCTTCAGATGTCATGAACTCTTTCCCCTCACCATGCCACCCTGCCTTGGAGCCAGCTGATTATGGACTGAACCCTCCACAAACTGTAAGCCAAGTAAACCTTTCCTCCTTTAACTCTGGGTGTTGGGCATTTTGTCTCAGCAACAAGGGAAAAGTAACTAAGACAATTTTTTAACAAATTGTCCATGATATTCATTTATTCCTTTAACAGTCATAAAATGGAGGATCTATAAATACTATGTTTTTCTCCTTAAAAGAAAAAAAGAAAGAAACACAGTATAAATACTGTATTCACAAGTGCTCATCTGAAAAACCCTCAGGGCCTAAACAAGGGGGGTAGCATTAAAACCATCTAAACAGACATATCATCAAAGAAGATAAATAGATGACAAATAAGCATACAAAAAATGCTCCTCAAGTTAAAACACTTGTGAGATATTATTTCACTTTGATTACAGTAGCCAAAATCCAGAACATTAGCAACATCAAATGCTAATAAGAATTTAAAGCAACTGAAGCTATACTGACTGGTGGGAATACAAAATGGTATAGCACTTTGGAAGACAGCCTAGCAGTTTCTAACAAAATTAAACATACATTTTCCATATGATTCAGCAATCATGCTTCTGGGTATTTACCAAGTAGTACATGTTCACACAGAAAACCACATGAGCAGTTTCTTTCCATTTCACAATATCTACTGTATCTTTTTTATCTTAATTTACTCTTTCAGTTTCTTACACTAGGGAGATAATATGTGTGTGTAAACATACACACGAGAGATCCATTTACTTCACTTATGAGGATGGTCTCTAGTTGCATCCATTTATCTATAAAAGTCTTGAGCTTTTCCTGCTTTATAGTTCAGTAATACTCCATTGTATAAAAATACCACGGAAAGAAAAACTAGTATGGTGGAAAGGAGAAAAGAAGGAATATATATATTCATTGTTGTTAGTTTGTTATTGTTTTTATCTCTTTAAAATAAAAAAGAAAAATTCTATTTAAATGGATAAAAATAAACATGACATAAAGTCCAAAACCCAATCAAACAACAAAACACTAAATCCATTCTCAGAACAAAGGAGCCATTTCCTTCTGTTACTTTGATCTCACCACCAGGACAGTGATGCAAATGACAGAATGCAGGAAGACATGGATAAATCCTGTTAGTGTGTGTGTCTACCAGCCATTATCCCAGGGGTTTAGGAGTCATCATCATTTAGATGTAGATATACAAACCCCAGAAGAAAAACTGCACAGCACAAATTCCTGTTTCAAAGGCTCTGAAGTATAAAACAGATACCTGGGGAAGTTGCCATTCTTTTATTAGAGCAGAATCAACCGTATCTCACTAACAGCACAATTCATTGTCATATTTATTTTGGTTTTGACTACACTTTGTGTATAGTTTAGCAATAAGAATCTAATTTTATAAAATGATTTTTATTTTATAATTCAGTTATTAAAAATGCAGGTCTGGCCCGACATGGCAGAGTATGTACTGTTGCAGAGTACATATGAGCAAAAATTGTCTGGGTGAACAGAGATAAAACATTGTATTGGCACCCTGGTGTGAGAAGCTGAAAGAGCAAATAAGGTCCAAAATGAACAATAGATATTGTGAAAGGGGAAGAAATTGTTCAAAAGGAAAAAGAAATGAAGTTGACTGAAATGGAAAAAGGAAGGAAGGAAGGGAAAGGGAAAAAATACAACACAGTTATACTATCAGCTGTTCTTATTTCACCAAAAAGAAAGTTTTGTGCTAATATCATTTGGAGAATTTTTCATGCCCCTATTTTATACTCTGAGTAACTATTTTAAAGGTAACAATACTCAATATATTAACTATTGTTACTCTCCTATTATTTTGTTATGAAATTGTTTTACCTATTTCCATAAAATAAAACAAAAACTCAGCAAAGAATGAGACTTTAATTTTTTAAAAAAGAACCCCAGAAGATCCAGGCAGCAATAACTGATGTTTATGATCTAATAAGACATTTTGGGCTAAATGAAATACAGAGTGCATATATAGTAGTGAATATTTGTGATTTTTTTGTTACTTTAATAAAAGTAGGCAGAGGACAATGTCCAGTAACAGTAACAATAATTTCTAAATGCATTTTCATCTATTAATGGAAATCCCACATGTAAACAGATTTTAGTTATATTTTTATGAAAAATTTTGTAAGTGGTACCTAAGTCATCTGTGCATCTTTGCATAAGTTTTAGGAAATGTATTTAAAAATCTGATATATTTCCATATTCTTTTTATTTTTCTTTGTAAAATGGAACATCACTATTACTTTAACAAATGACTGGAAATTGTCTTTCCTGTAAGTCTCTTGATATTGTGCAGCAGCATTCAGCAATAGTGATCTCACACTCACCTCTCAGGATCTCAGATGAGGTATACATTTAAAAAAACAATGTGGACATAAAATCTATTTGTAATAAATAGCTTTAAGAATACACAAATCAATTTTCAGTTTAAGGATTACTGGAAAAAGGAAAAATCATCCATGTTCCTTGAATCTCACTAAGTTTTTCATCATAATTCTTTTCTATGTAACTGAAGTGAGTATGAAATTTAAGGATAAAAGTGAAAAATAAACAAAGGAGTCATACTGAGCAAGTTATATACAACCGTGGGATCTTTATTTCCTCAGTTGTAATAAGTAAAGAATATATCCCTTAGTAGTATCAAAGTTATGTACATGAAAATGCCTCTGAAATGTTGAAATACTGTGGTCATACTATTGGTTCTCATTTTGGTGACAATTTCATGCAGCAATTAATGCTGTTTTTTAATTGACATGTTAATTCCTGTTAACTGGATCTTTTCTCAGTTACCAGATTGTCATTTTTATAAAGAAAACTGCACTGAAAGTGTCTGAGTCTTCAAGAAAATCTTTAAAAGTGGAGATTCACCCCATCGACCCTTGATGTGCCAAGCACTAATATGGTTTGTGGAGAAATGAAGGAGAGCTGGGCAGATAAAGGCTGTCCCCCAAGCAAACCAAAGAGCCAAGCCAGGTGCACAAACAAGCATCAAATGCAGTGATGGACTGGGGTAAGCACAGGGCCACAGAGGAAGTGACTAATTCTGCTTAGAGGTTGAGGCTGGAATAAAAACGCGATGTTGGGGCTGGGGATTTAGCTCAGTGGCAAAAGCGCCTGCTTGGCAAGCGCAAGGTCGTGAGTTCGGTTCCTGGTACCAGAGAAAAACCAAAAAAAAAAAAAAAAAAAAAGCGATGTTGCAGAAAAGTTAAAATTAAATAGTCTCTTGAAATTTTTAATAGATAAAAGACTTCTAGGTAGATAAAACAGTATATACAAATGCAACCATGAATGGCACGATGTTATGTGTGCATAGAATTTCAAGTATTGTACTATAAGGGAAAGGACAATAAATCTGGTGGGAAATACAGAATTTCATGGAAGTTCAGCCAAACTTAATAAAATGTTTGGATTCTTGTTGGACAGAGATGGGCAGCTAACACAGAACTACTTAGTGTTCATGTTTAAAGTCTGCTATAGAGCATAGCAGGGAAGGACATAGTTTTTTATCTCAGACCTCCAGGGAAAAATAAATAAATTACAAGTTTTGTAGGAAATAGAAAATATACATGACTTGACAAATGACTGGCTGAAGCATATGTACATAGCCCACACACAAATAGCTCCCCAAAGATAATGAGGAAGGAAGCTGCTCCAGAGTCCTACACAGTACTGAATGTACTATGAAATTAGTGCTACAGTTTATAATTCTTCATTACAAAAATAGGAATAAATCTTGGGAAAGAAACTAATAATATTTTTATACTCTTTTCACTAAACTTTACATCAGAATGTTTTCTAGTCATTTCATTATATTAAAAATATGCTTTGTACTTGTTCTATGGATAAGGTCAGGGCATAAACTTTAGAGGATTTTAGGTCATCTTTCATAGATAAAAATGAAAATGTAAGTGGATGGCAAGCATTTTGGAAAGTGTAACTTGTGCTATCAGTACTTGCAACCCATTTGAAGGGGCATGTATAATTAGTTTGGATCCACCTTTCCTCTTGGAAGAAAATCAGAAGCTGTGAGAGAAAATGTGAATGCAGTTTATGAGCTGACCTTACGTTTGCCGATAGCATACTTGATGTACTTAAACCCTCTTCAGTTCTCTGAGAAAAAAAATTGAAGTTAAATAATCAGAACAATCTGCTAGGCATATCCCTAGCACACAGTAAATGTTCACAACTGCTGCTGCGTTTCCACATTTAGGTAATGTAAGATTTGATTTCTGTGATATGAAAGGTTTTGGCTTTAATGCTGACTTTTAATAGTGCAGGTAGAATCATTACCAATATTTAGGTCATCTAGTCCTTTTTCTTTCTCAGTCTCTGATAGATGTTCTATGTCCTTAACTATGTCGCTTTTATGATACTGGCCATCCTTTTTACAGGCCTGATGCAGTCTCTGCTCACCCACTCCTAGGGCAGGGGTAGGAATTCTGTAACAGTTGGCTCAAGAATCCCTCTGTGAGTGTGTAAAATGTGTAAATGCATGAACCGCATCCAGAAAAATTCTGATTCTGTAGGTTAGAGATTAGATTCAGATCATTCTAACCCATGTGGCCTGCAATTCTAGAAATACTGCCTAAAAATAACTATGATTGATAGGGTGACACTATATTCAAGAAGAGTAGGAACTATAATAAAGATGATCTTGTTACTGTTTTAAAAGAAAATGGCCCTATTGACAATTTTCTAGTAGAATAAGTACAATATTGAAATTCAAGCCGAATTCCCACATAAAATAAGACTCCAGCCTCAAAGGACTCCTGTCATTTCTCATTCTGACACAGCCGCTGCAGAACATGGTATGGAGTCCTGCGGCTGGGGCAGTTTACACCGTTGCTGCACTCCGCTGCGCTGTGAACAGAGGCAGAGAGGAATAGCTGGCTCTTCCTATCCATGGGCAAGGGATATCTTTCCATTTTCTGACGTCCTCTTCCGTCTCTTTTTTCACAGTACTATAATTTTCACTGTAGAAATCTTTTACTTCTTTTGTTAGATGAATTCCTAAGTATTTCATCTTTTTAGATGCTATTGTGAAAGGTGTGGTTTCCCTAATTTCTCTCTCAGTCTCTTTGTTACTTGTGTACAGGAATGCTATTGATTTTTGAGTGTTGACTTTGTATCCAGCTACGCTACTGAATTTGGTTATTAAATCCATGAGCCTTTTGGTGGCTTTTGTAGGTAAGTGGATGAAACTAGAGACCATACTCATAAGTGAAATAAATCGGACACAAATGGGTAAACATCATAGTGTCTCCTTGGTGTAGGAACCTGAAAGACTAGGTAAAACTCCAAACATACAATAGATGATAGGAAAGGGAAAGAAAGTGCTCAAAGGAAGGAATGACTGGAATGAGGGAAAGAAGAAAAAAGAAAGAACGTAAAATATAAACATATATATGAATAGCTGTGATAATTGTAGTGCTGATGTCTGATGGTGTATTGAAATGCACAGTTAATGATTACAATTTTTTATGTGCTGATCGATTGTGCATGCTTGTGTCTGGTGGTCTGAGTAACTGATTTGAAGGTAACAGTATGCACTGTAATTACAATGTTGAACTCCTACCATCTTGTCTAGTGAAACTCTGTATTATCTCTACTGCTTTATTGAAGAATGATTTTCTTATTCCCTATTATGGTTTGAGCAATCTTTCATTCTTGCATCTGGTAATTTGAGCAATGTAGTTGAGGATGGCGATATGTAGTGTAACAACCACTGTTGATTCGTATTATTTTATCTTGAGACTCTGTATCACTTTGAATGTTCTTGCTTGGATTTGTTTATGTTTGTGATACTGGTATGCTGCTACTGTTCTATTTTTTGTTTGTTTCTCGTTTACTAGCCTCTTTAAAATAAAAAAAAAGAAGAATAGCTGGGGATGCACACAGAATTTGCATTTTTGTGATTGAGGATATCAAAAGCTCTTCAAGCACTGGTGCATTGTTCTAGGCATGCATGCAAGCCCTAAAACTTTTTAAGTGACAAGGAGAAAACTTGTTTTTGTCTAGATTTGTTTTTCCTTGTTCAAACCTCTAGAAAATAAAAATTATCAGAAAACAAAAACTTGTTTTATGTGACGTATGCTTCTGGGGCAATCAAAGGTGATAATCATTTAGTTCATATTTTAGTTGTCATCACATAACCATTCATGACCAAGGACTCTATTGACTTCTTAGTAGTTAGGAGGAAATCAGAGAAGATATACCTCAAATCCAAGGCCAAGGTACTGAAGGAATCAATGGGAAATGCTTATTTGAGGCTTAATAAAGAGATTTAACTGAAGAGAATAATAAGATAATTCTAGGGAAAGTTGTACTATTAAAACATTAAAATACTTCTTTTTTCACTACATGGAGATTTTTACTAAAGTATGATACCTTCCAATTAGAAATGAAACACTCCTGAGGGAATTCATGACTAATTTCTAAAATCATAAAGTAAACAAAGCAAACAAAACTTTCTATCATGTTTCTTCAAAACTCCTTTCCTAACCAAACAGGCACATTCTAAGATATTATAACACAGGTGTGACTTTGAGTGGATCAACTCTTCAGAGGTCTGGCCCGAGGAAACTGATAGTATCTTTGGATTGAACACTGTTGCTTTTGGCTGGAAAATCATGCATTTAGTCTTTGGGATTATGGAGTCACAGCAGTAGGAAAGATCCTGTCATCGGAGATAGCAGTGGGGTATGAAAAGCTGGAAACTGAATAGGACACAGAAATAGAGAGAGAGAAACAGAGAGAGAGAATGAGAGAGAGAGAGAGAGAGAGAGAGGGAGAGAGAGAGAGGTATATGCCATTCAGAACCAGTTATGCAAAAAACAGTTGTAAAAGCTAAGAGTTTGAAAACAAGAGACATAAATATGGGGAAAAGGAATATGGTCTTTGCTGTTTATAACCCATCAGGACATGAAAAGGATGATGTCATATCTGGCTATCAGCTCATGCAAAGGGAACAACACTTCAAGAGAGATCTCAGAGCAGATAGGGATAAGGTCATGTGACTTTGTCATCAATTAACAGTAAGCAAATAAACAAGAGTAGAGGTCCTATCTTCATTTGATATGTGCAATATAACCTTCCCAAATCCTTAAATTGGTCTGCTAGAGTAATAACAAATCTAAATTACACTTCCCAAGCCTACCAGACAAGAATGGAACACCAGAGTTTATTTTCTATCACTCTTTTTCAGATTGGTAAATTTCTACTTATTGATCTATCTTAAGTTCACTGATTCTTTTTGTGTTGCACCTTTGTCTTCTTATGTCCATCCTCTGAAAATTTTTGTCAGTCATTGTGTTTCTTGGTTCTAAATTTTCTACTTGGTCATTTTGTATGCCTTGTATGTCTTCGATGGAAGTTTTTATTTTTCAACTGTGCTTGCAGTTGCTTTATTAAATGTTTTATATCTGCTTTATATTCTTTGTCAGAAAAACCCATTATCTGCTCTGCCATAGTGCTTGAAACTGTTGATTGTCTTTCCCTGTGCAAGTTGACACTTCCATAATATTTTTACATGCCAAGTAATTTTAGATTCTATCTAGATGTTTTAAGTACCATGTTATGGGCATCTGAGATCTTGTTTACATTCAATAGAGAGCAGCTGGTGCTCTGTAAATGCATTTCTCAAAGGCATTGAGTATACTGAATAGAACAGATCCATGCAAGGTGAGGTTGGGAATACACTTTCTTTGAGTTCCTCCCTCTTGCTCTATGACTTTCCCAGTACTTTTGAGTGTCTCAGACCTCTTTTATTTGTTCCTCTGCTGGGAAAATGGGATTTAGCTACCAAACACTGATATGGATTCCTACAACTGTTCCAGGGTCTAGATGAATGGATAGGAAACAAATGAAGAAAAAAGTGATGAAATATATCCAGTGTTCTTGAAACCACTGCTTCATGGGACAAAGGGGACAGTTTTCCTTCCACAGAGTGATGGCTCCTGCTGGAGAGCAGTACCTCTGTCTATGGGAACAGTGATGCTGCTTAGGGGTAGGACATGAGAAAAAAGAGAAAAGGAGGAATAAAAATTTCCAAATTATTTCCATACTATGTTTGATGGTGTTAGGCGCTCACTTTCATGACTTTCAAGCCAGAACTACAGGGCTTCTCCCGAGCTCGTACTGAGCTTCACTGCCCACTTCTGGTGTGCTGGGTTGAGATACAGATAGCAAAAGAAAAAGAAAAATGACAAACTCACCAATTTCTCATAGAATTTCAAATTCAGGTCTTCTCCAATCTGCTTCTACCGATTTATTTTATGGAGTCCAATTAAGTACTCCGTGCATTCTGTCCATATTTTAAGGCTGTAGTCAGTGGGAAGAAAAGGAGGAGCCAGAATACCCAAAAGCAATTTTGAGATAAGTAAGTCTGAAGAATTTACAATTGTTAAAGGAAGTTAAATGTAAGACAATTGGAGGAAAAAGAATACATATACCTCATGATGTATATGGTGTTTTGTGTGTGTTAAAATATTTCAAGCAAATATGTGTGCAAATGAATAGCTAATAATTTAAAAGGGTGAGCTCCTCCTATTAAGTTAAAATATTCATTGTTTGAAATTATCATCGTTAGTTACTTATTTGGTTGAGGAGTAGGAAGGCTAATATTCAGTTATGCATACTACATTGAAGAGAAAATTAGTCACGTTCCATCATCTTTACTTTCCTTCAAAAAAGCTCAATAAAGTAGTTATTACATTTAGAATAGAAAATGCTGAGCAAATAAATGGAAGCCATCAAAGAAATTTACTCTTAGCCATGTAATTTTCTTATGGAAGTAGACTTTCCAACGTATTGCATTGGTGTTTCACAGGGATCAGTGGAAAGAGGATTATCATGATCACCTAAATCACTAATGGTGTGATTCTCTTCTTCCACAAGTTTCCCAGGTAAACATATCACATCAAGAGACCATCTATAGCCAATGAAGAAAACTAACTCTCTGCATTTTTATAGGGTGGTGTATACATAGCTTACTTCTGGGGTTTTGAATGAAGAAATTTTGATTTAAACTTACAGAGGATGAAAAATATCCTTCTATCTAATCAGCTTAGAGCAGGCACATCAGAAGACTGGTGCCTCTGTGGTGTTCTGCATACATGGCTGAGAATACAATCACAGAGATCAATGGGGAGACCCAGTCTCAGTAGGGTAAACAGCACCATGTGATTCAAAGAGCTTTTATTCTATTTCCTCTCTTGCTCACTGTGTGGATTCTCATGCTGGGTAAACTTGGATACATATGTACTGCAAATGCATTTAAGTTTTCTGGAGAAAGAAGTTTGTTTCAGTATGTCAGAGACATTTTATCACTTTGGAACAAGCATTAGAGAAGTGATCAATAGCAAGAAAAGAGAGATTAGGAATGAGATATCAAAAAATAGATGGGGAAGGGAATATTCTAGAGAGAAACATATCCCATGCAATTGGATTCAGAATGTGAATAAAATTTTTATTGTAAGTGTTTAATTTTAGGGCTAACTTTCATTTGGCAAAACTACGATAATTTCATACTTATCAATTGATTTTTTCATGTCGATTTATTCATTTAGCTCATATCAAAAGAAGGAATAATTTATTAGCACATTCACATAGAAAAACATAAATTATACATGTGGATTCACATTATGAAGTCAGGGGACAGAATGGCCATTTTTGAATCAAAGCACCACCATTTGAGAAGTCATAAGATTTTGTGCTAATTATTTGACTACTTTATGTCTCAATTTCCTTATTGGTAAAAGGTGGCAAATAATTGTGATGATAATTAAGTGAGTTAACACAGGACAATTAGGATCCTCTATATCAAAAAATATGTCCTCTGAAGCAGACATCTTTTTATTATTGTTACTTGACAAGATAAAAAACAGTAATAACTGCAAATGAAAAAAATGAACCTGCCAGTGTGGTGGTGAATGCCTGTAATCCCAGCACTCGGGAGGCTGAGGCAGGAGGATCACTGTGAGTTGGAGACCAGCCTGGGCTACAAAGTGAGCTCAAGGCCAGTCGGAACTGCACAGTTAGATCCTGTCTCAAAAAAGACAAAAAGATCAACTTAAGTGGAACACAATAATAAAATAAAAATATAAAACACAAACACACATGGATAGATACATAAAATGAAGCATATATAATGTCACAATGAATATTTTATTTTTATGTAAAAGATATAAATATACACTTATTTCATTCCAATTCTATTCAAACTATTTTGCCATTAAGTCCTCTAAACAGAGTCACACATCATTCTCATTCATGAGCCAAACTTGTCCCCTGTGGTTTACGAATAGCAATTCTGGTGTCTTCAAGGGAGTGAAAGCTTAAAGGTGTGTGCCGAACAACCAAAGCGCAGAACCCTTCTAGATTTTTACAGCTTCCCCTAACTTTTCTTCCTCTACCTGAAGGGCAATAATTTTTACCACTTTAACTTTCACGAGTGCACATTTGCTTCTTTACCATGTCCAGCAAATTTTTTAAGGAAAAAAAAATAGTTTTTTTATTACACTAACGTTTCATTAGTTTATGTTCTAATTTTGTCAACGTCCGTATTTATAATAAGTTATGTAAGTAGTCTAAAACTGCCTGAAAACAAACAGAATCAGCTCTGGACTGAGAATAGCTTGTAAATTTAGAACATTATCTTTTTTTTTTTGGTTTTTCTCCGGTACCGGGAACCGAACTCATGACCTTGTGTTTGCCAGGCAGGCGCTTTTGCCGCTGAGCTAAATCCCCAGCCCCTTAGAACATTATCTGTACCAGTCAGTATGGAGGGACTGGAGAGTGAATCTATTTGCTAGAAGTTAAGTGAGTTTGTAGTATATCTTCCTTCCCTTGCCAAATACTTCTCTCTGCAATTTACCTGCTTTGTAGTAGGTTGTAAGCTTGATTTACACGTTATTAAATATAAAAGAATTAAGATATATTATGTAAAGGAACAAATTCCCTATGATGAATATGATCACTATATATGTAAAAAATGTACCAATAAAATTCATTTTAAAATAAATAAATAAATAAACAAACAAATAAATAAATAAATAAGTCCGTGGACTCAGTCAATGCCAGGGAAATATTTATGCTAGCCTAACTCATTCTCAACCCAGTATCAAGTAAAAAAAATTATTTTTAAAAGCTTTTTTGGGAAGCCGGCAGCAAAATTTTGAAGTAAATTCCACTAGGGATTATCTAATAATCCTTGGAAAAATCTATAAATGATGTAGAGGAAAAAAATGGAATAAAAATACAGCTTTTAGAGAACTGAAGAACTAAACATGTTTGATTTTCATATTCTAAAATAATTCATTTGAAAAATTTTATTGCTGCTGGAAATTTTTTAATCACAGAGTATTCCAGTATAATAAACCAAAAACCATGTGACGTGCATTAACATATCCTCATATTATCAGTAAAATTTAATATAAAAATAAAATCAATTATATGTCAGAAGCAACTTTTAAATACTTAAAAGAGTAAGAATAAAATAAATTTATTTGTTCTGAGAATTATCATTTTGGCAACAATACTAGTAATTTCACATCCTTAAAGTTCTATCGGTGCAAAATCCAGCCAGAAGGAACATAAAACCTTTGTTGCCCAAAACCCTGATGGACATTGAGCTCTGGCACCTTTGTCAGCCTTCTCCACATCCTTCTTCCCACCCTCCTTTGGCGTAAGACCTTAATTCTAGAGTGTATTAAAAAGTCTTTGACAAGCTGAGGGACACCGAGTCTCCGGGAGAATGCAGTAAGTAGGAAAATTATACTGGCCAAGAAAGAAAAATTGGAAAGGGAAGGATCATCATGACAAATGAGAGGAAGTGAATCTCTCTACTGCCTGGGAGATTGGAAGTGAGTCCTTGGAATTTTCCTGTCACTCAGAGGCTTCTTGGGAGAGTAGTCCATTCTGGAAAGTGGTGGGTGAGCTAGGTTATAGAGCCTCCACCTGCTGAGAGCACAGGAAAAGTCTTCTGGTATTCTAGATATTTTCAGCTATAGGGCGGGACAATATGCCATCTAGCAATGGTCTCTGCCCTGGTTGAAGTTGCAAGGATAGAAACTATTTGTTATTCTTTTGGAAGTCACATAATACTATCAAATCCATCAATAGACACAGAGATAAATTCAGATCTATTCTTACAGCTTGGGTTTTGTTTTACTTCTGTTTGGAGCTTTTACATTGTTTCAAAAACCCAGCTTTGAGGCCCTTACTAGAGGCATACTCTAGCCATTTCCCTTACCAGGCTTTCTCATATCCGGGCCACCAATTACCCCCTGGCTAAGTGCAGCCAACTAGGTACAACTTCTATGCCCCAGAGCCCACAATCTTGTGCAACTTAGCTTATCCACACACAGCCTGCAAAACCTAGCTAACCCTGCCTGACTTGCCAAATTAAAACCCTCTCTAGCTTGCTGTGACCCTGTCCTTGGGTACAACCACCATGCGTGACCCTGCAAGGTAACTTTCTTTTCTTTGGAGGCATAAGAAACAAGTTTTGATTTTTTTTACCAATCAGTGTCTGTACTTTGCCTGCCATTCACCTAAAATCCTACCTAGTATAATTTTAAAACAATCCCAAATTCAAAGAAATCTCTAGTAACTACAGTACTGCTGATTGATCTTTGAGGATATAGAGGCTATGATGAATAAATTAATTCTTTCCAGGCACAAAGATAGTGTAAGCCACCAAACAATGGGAAATGACCCTGAGTGTTTGAGAGAAGGGCCAAGTCAAAGTATGTAATTACAATAAGGGGTAACGGAGATAAGAGAGACCACTGAGCCTGTGCCTAATTACTAAAATGAAAAATATGACCTTTATTTCATGACCAGAGGGAAACCATTTGGGGGATAGTTATTTTTAATAAGAAAAATAACACAATTATTAGAAAGCTAATCTGGAAGCAGAGTACTAAATGTGTGAGAAAGAAGCATATTAGGAAAAGACAGACCTAGAGAAATCATTTCTATAATGGCAATGACATTTCCAAGGAGGGCAGGGACACTTGAAGAACTCAAGAAAACATAAATGTTCATTGTTTTGTATGTGAAAGGAGAGGGAGATATGGGTTGAGTAGAAGACAGAATTTCAAGAATAAAGATCTGTAGTTTTCCAGTGGTTATGAATCTAGAATTAGGGTATCACACAATGAGTATCTATTTTCTCATAGGTACCCTATTACTTATATGTTTCCAAATGAAATCTTTATGTAATTCCTGCATCATATGAGTGATTTTGAAAATATGCTTTAAAACTATTCTGTATTGCCCTAATTTCACTGTTGTCAGACATAAGAAGAATTAAGAAAGGAGTGGAAACTGTCCAGAACTGCATTTAGAAACGTATCATTTAACCTATTTAAACTTCTATTTTTGCATAATAAAGGTATTACATTGATTTAATGCAAGTCTGGTAACAGACTGACACAATTCTTAGAATATAATTAGTTCATAATAAATAATAAATTTTTTATTGAGTGTCATATAAAATGGATTTATGTTTTGATGGTTTGCTGTTAAAATAAGCGAGAAATTTATTTCCTAATTTTGAAAATGAGTATACTGATATCACTTACTATGATACTATTTATGTGAAACTTTCTAAAACACTACCAATATATTATTGTTGCATAAATTCCTTCCTGTATTATCTCAAAAGACAAAACTTATAACTCATTCAACTAGAATTTAAGCATGCATTATACATCAAATATCTGTTAAGAACTTTACTCTTCATTGACAGAAGGATTCAAACAAATAAATTTCATCAAAATGAGTGCAAGGTTTAAAATAGAATTTTTAGAAATATCAGGCATATTATTTTTATTTGGCTCTTTAATACATTCAAATGAAGGAGATTACTTTAAGATATTAAATCACAAAGCAAATTCATAGTGTCCTTGTTTTTAAAAAGACAAAAATGGCCTTGAGTATCAACTAAAGAGGCTTCTGGGTAAAATCTAAGTTGGCAAGTTTGGTTATATAAGCATGAAGAAATCACATTTCAAAACTCCATTAGTATTGATTGGCACAAATGAATTTTAAAAATATAAGTTCCTGTATGCCAATTCTACTCTGACCCTATTGATGTAAATTTTGAGTAATTTAATTTTTCTTTTTTATTCATTTGTTCTTCATATGATCTTGGATTCAAGGACATATAAATGGGTAGAATGAAATTTAGGCACTTCATTTTTATATAGAAGGGAGTGATTTTTAATTTTGAATTTTAGACTTGATGCCAATGCTGAAGAGCACCTTCTGAGATAAGGACTCTCATATGGCAATTGGAGAAGAAGAGCTCTCGAAATCAGCAGATGAAACCAAGAGTGAAACCAGAGCTCAGGATTAGTTTCATTTCCTGAATTAATTCTCTGAATAATGCTTCACTTCCTGGGCTATGACGTGGCTTGTGGTGGAATGGAGTAGATTTGGGAGGGGGTTGTTCTATGTTAGCAAGGGCGTAGCATATACAGTGTCATCAGTGTTCACAGCAGGGTACTCACGTGAAGCACTGGCTGCTTACATGATCGCAATGTGAATTGTGAAAGCAGTACATTTCCTCAAAATGACCTAACCGAAATAGAACGCTACTTTCTCTGACTCCCCTCAGGACTTTGGAAAGCACAGTTATTATTATGGTGGGGAAACAGATGAATCTTTTGTAAGGCGTTACTAATGACAGGAATGGACACCGACTGGTACAGAGATGCTACTAAGAGCATCATCATAGTAGTTTAATAAGATAATGCTCTTCATGGAGACCAAAAGAACAGCACAAATTTAAGTTCTGAGTGATAATCCTGAGGAAACTTGCTCTGGCACACCATGTGGAAATTGGATTCAATACTTCTGCCTCTTAGACCTTAAGTGACTCTCCCCCAAAGCTCTGGGTGTTAAACATTTCTCCTGGTTTACTGAAAAGAACAGTTAATGCTTAATTTTTGACCAGTTTTCATTTTTTCATATTTTTTTGTATCTGGTAATCTGAACAGCTACTTTGAAGATAACAATATAACAAATACCATGTTGAATTCCTGTCATCTTGATTTTTGAAATTCTGTATTGTTTTTTATTTTTTTAATTATTTTTTATTCTCTTAAAAAAAATTGGTACCCAACACGGTACGAAGGAGGGGCAGTGGGACCTTTGAGAAGTGAGGCCAAGAGGAAAATGTTTAGATTATTAAAGACAGACCTTTGAAGGGGATGGTGGGTTCTCAGTCTCTTTCTTCTTACAGTCTAACTTAAGGGGATTTGTCCAGAAGTGATTGCTTCTTATTGTTCTTTTCACATTAATTATATACACTATGATATTTTAACTATAACTTTTTTACTGACTATATTTCTTGAGTTTTTACTCATGTTGCTATATATATATATATATGTGTGTGTACATAGTATGTAGTATTTTAAAACCCCAAGGACCAAAGTGTGATGCTCACATAATCTACTTCAGGTAAAACATTAAGCAGTGGTTAACTTTAGAAAATTATTCCTAACAGCAAGAACAGCTGGTCACCATGCCTGACGAGAGAGGACTGACTCACAGCTCCCGATGCTACAGTTTGAGCTGATGTTCTCAGGTGCTCACTGGGTACACGATAGTGTTGTGAAGCACACGACATATTACATTTTTCCCCTTAGACCTCTATCAACAAAATAGGGCCAACAATGGTACAAGTACAGTACTAGCGAGTCCTATCTTTAAGAACAAAAAAAGAGCAAAATAGAAGAAAGATAAGTTCAAATACTTCCCCGTATTACCTATTCTGTGGTTTCAAAAATATCTTAATATATACGCTAATTTTTCTCATTCGTACTACTAGCTTATCTTAGTTTGTTGAGAAGAAAGTTTTGTATGTTTTTAATCTGTTTGTTTCTTCTTTGTGAGAACCTTTTTAGTGTATGGATTCTCTTTGTCTATGTCCTCTGAGTAACTACTTTGAAAATGACACTCTACAGTGTATCAACCACTGCTATTCTCTTATTATTTTGTAATGAAACTTTGGTTTATTTTTTCATAGACTCAAAAAAGAACACACCAAAGTAATAATTGCTTTCATACAGTTATGTCAGGGCCAAACATATTTTAATAGTAAAGGTAGTACTTAACACTAAAAAAAATTTTCCTTGCAACTAGGGTTCTCAATTTTTCTTTCCAAGGAAATGGGTAGCATTATTCCCAGACTCTACAATAAGGATGAGCACGAAAGTTAGCTTCAGATCAGTACATTTTTAATGTAGTTCAATCCGTATGGTGAATGGTGCTGCCCTGCGCCATTCATCAGGAAGGAGCAGATCTTTAATACGAGAAGCAAAGCAATGAATCTTAGGAAGAGCGAGTGACGAGTTTCAACCTCTTTGGTGTGGTCATTTCGCTATGAGGTACAGCTGCGAGATGTGTTTTAAATTGTGCTATAAAATGTACATTTTAAATCATGCCATAAATCAGGTATCATGCACAATACATTAATATCAGTTTTGTCAATTTCATTGGCATTGCATAATTATACTACTTTGGATTCCAGCTTTTTAACAAATGTCGTCACAGAAGATGAAACTTAGGATTTTGGTTATTTTCCTGAGACCAAGCTTCAGAATTCTCAGTGGAAATCATCTGGCTCTCCTCGTCTGTCAGTCAAGATCCAACATCAAGGTGAGTGCTTTTTTACCTTAACGGAATTGTGTGAGCTGAGCTTGTACCTAGGAATACTAGGATGATCTCTGAATATTACAAGGGCTTATTAGCATAGTTAAGAAATAACGCGTGTAGAGAATGTCCTGACAAAAGGAGAGTTTCATCCTCTATCATGATAATGGTCAGTTTTATACACCACTTCTGCCTCAGTAATTTCTGCCAAATAAAAAATTTAAAGTGTGTTCTCATCCACCTTTTCCACCATTTATGGAATCATGTGACTTTTGGTTCTTCCTCAAGATCAGATGGTAATTATTTTGATTTGATTCAAGACATCAAGGCAGCCAGTACGACACGACTAAAGACATGAAAGAGAACTTCCAGAAATGCTTCAGAAAATGGCAAAAATGGTGGGCTAAGTGTGCTTGAAACAAAAGAAAATGTTTTGAGGATAATTAATGGTAGCATGTCTTTACTGTAATACATTTTAAATGTAAATATGCAGCATATTCGCTGATCACATTTTGTATACAGGAATCTAGAAATCAGAAAAATCAACATAAAACTGGTGATGAATAAAGTATAAAAGCAACATGAAGAAGAGTTACATATCTGGCTGTAGTCACACATTTGTAACACATCCTAGCCGCTGAGGATTCTCCGTAGTGATAAATAAAATTATACATTTAATGACATTTAAACGATCGCATGTCAAATCACAATTATAAACACTAAAAAAAAAATTCAGCCCCTTATCTTTGAGACTGAGGAGGAGGATTTTTATCAATAATGCTAGAATTTACCAGGAAATTAAGCAGTTTGATGTTTAACTCAACATGGAAGCAGAGACTGTAATACACAGAGAACAAGAAGGGAGACGTGTACGTTCATTAAGGGGGCCGAGTTGTCCTCAATTATTATCACGATCAAGAAGGAAACAGAAAAAAGGAAGACTGAAGAATGGTGGTGAAATCAGGTGGCTGAGCTGCAGAAAGTCACACGTAGTGTGGCTCTCCCCATCCCACTCGGAGGACTCTGTTCTCAGAATCCCATTTTCCTCTCCTTAGCACTAGATTACAATGTGTTATTGATCTCCCAGCGTGTTATTGGTGTCCTACACTCCAGCTGCACACCACTTTCTATTTTGGCTCTTTTCTGAAGCGAGGTATATATCTGTTATATACGTCTATATCATATATATTTCTCATATATATGATATATATATAAGGAGGTGGAGAGGGAGATAGATTACTCTCATTTATTTCTTCTTTTGTGTTTTCTGGCTCTATTAAGATATAATTGACAAGTAAAATTGTATGATCTTAAGAAGTAATATATATATATATATCTATATATATAGATATAGATATAGATATATGTGTACATATATAATACCACATCTGATTACTACACTGGAACCTCAGAGCCTTCTGGGTCTTTCATCAGCTCATGATACCCTACTTCTCCTAGTTGTCATGCTTTCAGCATCCTGCTTCTATCAGCTTATGTTTAATTCCTTGCTAATCAGAAATATTAAGTAGAGAAGTGGAAACAATGCATCAGAGTAGGGAGAAATTTTCTGAAACACATCAACCAGCTTGGGAGGAAAGAGCTTCTGACATATTAGTGATTGAAAGCAAGTCCTGAAATTGTGTTAATAGAACAACAATTATAAAAATTCATGAGCAGAAATAGAATGTGATCATTACCTAAGCTTTTTCATTTTAAATATAAGGAAACAAAGGCCCAGAAATTTAGAGGATCACTGATCTCAAGTTTTAAGTGTGTATTTTAGCAAGGAGCTTTGATTCCATGGTCTTACCTGAACAGTGTCAGAATGAAGAACATAAGATCCCTGCTCACAATGTTTGTAACATCTGCTGAGATGCTTTTTCAATGCCATATATATGTCATATTCTCTGTAAGCATCAACACATTTTACATTCCAAGAATTATTAAGAATGCCCTTAATGAGAATGAAATAAAATAATAATTAACAATAGCAATAACAGACACACACACACACACACACACAACCAGAATTCATAGAGCATAGAAAAGCATTAGGGTCCTATCTTGCACTTGACAATCTGAATTTTTATAAACCACTTTGACTGTCAATTTTTCTCTATGTAAAATAGGCATTATAATTTAACTTACAACTATCATTGTGAAAATCACTTATTTACTCATTTAAATATTATTCATTAAGTATGTATTTGGTTGGAAATTTTTCTACATGCTAGAGCTATAGCTGTTAGCAAGACAAAAACTCTTCATGCAAAGGCAGAATTTATGACCATGAATACATATATACACTTGCATATGTGCATTTTCTAAAGGAAGAAGTAGAAAGAATAAACAGACAAAAAGGAAAATAATTTCAGACAGAGGCAAGTACCCCCAAAGCCACAAAAAAAGCATACTCTAGCGAAGGAAACACAAGTTGTACAATAACTTAGGTGAGCAATAAGGAGGAGTTTCAAATTTAAACAATAAGAAGTTAAATAAACAAAGATATGAATAAAATTACTCCCCAGAGTGAAAAAAAAACAGGCAAAAGGCTTCCACCTTAAGCATAAATATGGCAGGAAAAAGGAACAGAAATGTCCATAATTTCTGGATGTCAGTGAAGGTAGTGAGTTTCAAGAAGTGGGCAGAGGCTGCGCAGATGCTTCTAGATTAACATTAGAAGTTCAGTTTATATTCCAAATGCAATAAGAAGTTATTATAAGAAGAAAGAGTAGTGCACATTTCCATGTTTACAATATCATTCTGACTAATCTCTGTAGAATAGATTGCAGTATTACAAGAGTAGAAAGTTAAAGACTTGTTAAACTACTGAGGTAGTCCTGCCAAGATATTCTGTGAACTTTTGGTAGTGTAGTCATACCCCTATAGAAATGGGACAGGAGCAGGAAAATGCAGAAATCAACATTTATTTGGGAATTATTGGTGGATTGTGTATGAATGGGATTATGAGAGGAATATGATGATTTAGGCTTCTGGGCAGAATCTAGGAAGTGACACCTTTTACTGAAAGTCCATAAAAAACAAAATTTTACAGATGTCTTGGTTACTTTTGTCACTGCTGAGACAAGTATCCAGCACCCAAAGGAGGAGAGGTTTATTTAGCTCATAGTTTGTAGAGGTTTCAGTCCACAAATGGCTGGCTCCAAGGCAGGGTGGCATGGCAGAGGGGCCTCACAGAGGGGAAATAGTTTGTGGCAGGCAGAGTACAGCAAAGCAGCCTAGAAGCGAGGAACAAGCAATGACAGCAGCAAGCTACTCTGCTCCTGTTCCTTAGATCCTATCCAGGCTGCAGGCCCTTGGGGCAGCTGGCATTCACACCCTGGGTAGCCACCCTTAATCCTAGCATTGCACCATGAATCAATCCCAGCATCATACTCTAGATGTTGTCTCCTCTGCAAAGCCCCACCTATGAATGCACGAGATTTGGGGGGATATCTAGACACAAGTCATAACAATAGAAAAAGTTTGATTTTTCCTCATTAAGTTTGAGATAGCTGTTAAAAACTTAAGAGGTGAAGAAGTAGGCAATTGGGTGTATGAGTCTGAATTTGAGTGGAAGATTTGGGGCTAAAGATATAAATTTGGGAGTATACGAAGAAAGCAGTAGCATTTAGACCCATGAGCCTAAATGACATGGCTTTGTAACAAAATGTAGACTACTTAGCATGATATAGAATTGAATTATAAATGTTTATCGCAGTGACACAGAATGATGGCTTATCTTTTGCTTTTTCCTCCTCTCAGATTTCCTCACTTCAGGCATGCAGCAGGCAGTGCTGATCACATGTACTGTCACGATATACCTGTCAACATGGATTGACTTTCCAAGACATCACTCATATAATTTTTTTAAAAAAGTGGATGTAATAGAACTTAGACATGAAAAGAAAATAAATTAAAATTTGATGGGTGTATAACACATAGTGCCTTCCTGCAGTTTAAAATACTCTACATACGTGATTCCCATGTTTTGTGTTCTATCTTTGCAAGAAGGGAACAGAAAAGCTGCTCTTATTTCTAAATTTGCTTCTGCTAAGTTGTTCTCACCAGATACTACCTGACTATCACTCAGGTATCAGCAGTGCTACTAACAAGACAGAATTTTATGGAAAGTGAGTGTTTTTTGGTTTGAGTTTTTGAAACAAGGTCTTGCTCTATAGTTCTGGATGGTTTTATTTTTTTTTATTTTTTATTTATTTATTTATTTTTGGTTTTTCTCCGGTACCAGGAACCGAACTCACGACCTTGCACTTGCCAGGCAGGCACTTTTGCCGCTGAGCTAAATCCCTAGCCCCTCTGGATGGTTTTAAATTCAGTATGCTGCTCAGACTGGCTTCAAACCTGTGGTACGCCTTCTGCGTCAGCCTCCCAAGTACCGAGACTGTAGACATGTACCACTAGCTGTAGAAAGTGAATATTTAAATTAAGACTTATGAGCACTTTTTTTTTTTTTTTTTTTGTTAGAGGAAATCAAGCTCAGGCCCTTCTCATACCAGGCAGGCTCTCACGCTGCTGACCTATATCCTGGTCCTACAAGTACCTTTTCAAAGATCATTCTTAATCAGTAGAATATCAGAATGACTCCCATCCTAGGCCAGTTGGACTTGTACGAAAAATTATTTAGTAGTCTGATGTGTCCCTTTCCTTACCATTCTGTTCAAATCACTGTTTTGATGTGGATTGCACTATATATTTCTTTGGCTATTCGGGTTATTTTAACAATAGTAATTCCATCTATCTATGAACATGGGAAGTCTTTTGGTTTTAGTATCTTCTTCAAATTCTTTTTTCAATGCTTCTTAATTTTCATTATAAAAACATTTTACATCTGTACTTAATTTTCTTCCTAGCTATTGTTTTTGTGTCTGTGATTATTGTGAATGGGATTCTTGCCTAATTTCTAGGGTGGAGAGTAAGAGAGAATAAGAGAGGAGAAGTATAATAGAACACAATCAATGAATTATATATGCATATTTGAAATATAATAAATGCCATTAATTTTTACAATGCAGAGGTGTTAATAAGTATAAATATTCAAGTCTCAACTACAAAATAAAATCACTGTTTATAAAATTAGCAAAAATTAACCACCAAGAGAATTAACCATGAGGATGACAGATGCTTAGGAGCAGCACATGCACATAAGAAAGGTTAAAATTTTCAAATTACACATGGTCTATTTAAGGTGGCAATCATACAGGGGAACTGATCATCTGACAAGCATAACCAAAAGGTGTTTGGTGGGGGGAGCATTGATGAAATTCTTGGTCTCTAGTCCTGAGTGCCTTTAATGCCACAGGGAAGGTGCAGACTGATTTGCAACAGAGTATCCCCCTAAATAGTTGAATAGTCTAGACATAAAATTTATGAAATAGGTTAACTGAGGGGCTGGGGATTTAGCTCAGTGGCATAGCACCTGCCTGGCAAGCGCTAGGTCATGAGTTTGATTCCTGGCACCGGAAAAAAAACAACAAAACAACAACAACAACAAAAGAAATAGGTTAACTAGACATTCTAAATATTGTGTAGGTTAATTATTATTCTCTAATACTTCACATTTGTAATTAAGATTTGATCAATTCAGAGATAAGTCACACAGGAGTCTAGTATCACCTTTCAGATATTGGTTCTTGAGAACTATGTCTTTGTGTACTTTAACATGGGCTTAAATACTTAGGAATACAAGAGTATCACTTTAACTGTATGTGAATCATAACTGAGCATGCACATCAGCATCTGCTTTTTATTGAATTTCCATTAAAACAAAACTTGATAAGCAACAATGACATCAAATGGTAACTAAATAAGGGATGAATATTACACAGAAACAACCTGACTCTAAAATGAAAATCCAAAGACCCAAAACAGTCAACCCACTATGAAGCATCAGAAAAATATCCAACAACTCATACTTCCTGCCTCAGCCTCCTGATTTTAAGAATTACTAAAAGTTACAACAGTAAAGGTGGTGTGCACTGACAAAAAGCCCTGACAAATAGGCCAGTGGAACAAAGTAAAAAAGGCCCACAAATGACTTACATAAATATAGTCAATTGATATTTGCCAAAGGAATAAAGTCAATAAAATGAAGAGGGAGTAGTTTTTTCAACACAGTTTTTTCAAACACATACGAAATGATAAAGTAAGTCGGAACACACATCACATCCTTGATAAATCAGCTCAAAAGGGATCACAGATATAAATGTGAGACTTCAAAAAGATGACATCTGAGATACTCTAGATGACCTTAGGTCTATCAATGACTTTGTAAATACCACACAACACCACAATCTATGAGACAGTACTAATAAATTGGACTTCATTAAAAAATTCTTCTCTTTTGTCTGTTTATTAGTATATGTTTGATGTACATGTTACATTCATACTTAATGGCATTCATTATATTTTCCAACATGCGTGTACAATTCATTGATCATGCTCTTCTACACTTCTCCTATGTTATTGTCTCTGAGTCTCCATCCTGGAAATTAGGCAAAAATCCTATTTGCAATAATTACAGACACAAAAGCAATAGCTAGGAAGAAAACTAGGTATAAATGTGAAATGTTCTTATAATGAAAAATGTACAACACACATGTATAACATGTATAACGTTATAATGTATAACATGTTATAATGTATAACATGTACAAAACACATCATAATTCTGTTTACTTCCTCTTCCCCTCCCCTCATTTCTGCCTCCCTCCTCTCTATATCCACTTCCTATTTACAAAGGAAGCATCTTCCTATTTTGTTGACATTCTCAAGAGAGTGAGAAGACATGTCGCAGACTGGGAGAAAAAAAATGTTAAATGATCTGACGAAAGTTCTTATCCACCATACACAACAGAAATCTCATAGTTCAACAATAAGAAAATGAAGAAAATAGACGTAAGATTTGTAATAGGTCCTTTAATAAAGAAGATATACAACAGTTAAACAAGCATATAAAAAGATAGACATTATAGCTTGTCTGGGAGCTCCAAATTAAAACAGCAAGATTCCCCATATACTGCTATGGAATCATTCAAATCTGCAAGAATGACAACACCAAACGCTGCGAAGACCATGGACCTGTAAAACTGTCATTCACTGATTACGGAAATGCAAAGTGATATTCACTTTCCAAGACAGTCTGGCAGTTTCTTACAAAACTAAACATATTTTTAGCGTAGGAGCATTTTCAGTTTTACAAGAAAATGCTCTGAAGATCTGTTGTACAACAAAGAAAATACATTTAACACTACTCAACTGGACACTTAAAATGTGTAAGCCAGTAAATTTTAAGTTATATGCTTTTTTAAACCACAATGAAATGTGACTAGTAGAGCTTGCTCTTGGGGAAGCTGAATCAGACAGGCTCTGGAGTAAGGACCCGGATTCTGACAATATTAGCATTTCTGAAGCTTGTTGAAAAGGCAGTGACCCAGTGAGAAGTCGCTTTGAATACTTCAATTCTCTTCTCTTGTACTATCAACTGAGCTAAAGATGTTGGACTAAAAATTGAATGCACTTTTCTCTCTAAACATATCTGACACTAGAGAAAGCCAAAGAGGTATTTTACATGAAGAACCACATGAAACTGCTCAATCCCTGAGTGATCACCAACGCCCATTAATTGCTAAGTCCTCTGGGACACACATCTGACTAAAATCTTCCAGTATCAATTTTTGTAATGTTTTTCTTTACTGCTAAGAGTGTAAAAAGACACTTGTGAGACAATGTATAAAACAGCTACATGAATTTTAAAAAATCATTATATGTGCATACACCACCAATCCACGAAAGTCTATAGTAAATTATCTAAATACCTGAGTGGCACATCCTTCTTCAGATTCTTTAACTATCTCGAAATTTGATTTCTGATAATTTTGCTACATGTACATGCATCCTTAGAGCATTTTTTGGTTTTCTTTATTTTTAAAAATTATAAAATGACTCATAGTTTAACTTCTATTGTGAGTTACTTGTTTTATTGAATATTACGGTTTTGTAAAATTATGTCCATGCACAAAGCATCATTTACGTGGCCTGTGTAGCTTTTTGGTTTCGTTAGTCTTGTTTTGGCGTTGTAAGCAAGGTTTTCTTAAGCATCTATGTATAGTTCTTTTGGTGTAATGTGCAAGAATTTCTCGTCAGGTTGAGGCTTGCATCTTTCTACCTTATTAATATTTTTGGCAGACAAATTTAATTTTAGTTTTTATGTACTCGTTTATATTTTCTTTTTGGTTAAGTTTTCTATGTATCTGGATCTTTTTCAGGAAACTCTTTTCTATTATAAAGTCATAAATATAGCATTCGCCAGTATCTTCCAATGTTTATACACCTACATTCCATGTAGGGATGATGATTTGAAATTTGTGTGAGGAGACAATAAGATTTCTTTTTTCATTCTTTTTAAATATAGGATGCCTAATTGTCCCAGAATCATTCACTTAAATTTCCTCTCTCTTACTGTATTTTTCAATCATGTCATAAATTAAACTACTGTATGTAAAAATATCTGTCTAAATTCTCTAATGTGTTCTGTTAGTTCTTTAACTCTGTCCTATTATACATTGTCTTAATTACTTTAGCTTTATAATAACTCGATATCTTCTGAGACAGCATCTAGTCTGAGTGTTTTGAGACTCTGTTGCTTTTCAATAAATTTTTGTATTCCCAAGTACATTTTAGAATTGCTTTGTCAAGGAACAGGAAAAGCAGTTTCCTCAGAACTGAATGAAAATCGCATTTTAATATTCATGTGTTTGAATACCTTCAAATTTTCAACTAAAAGTATATTGATATGTTTAGAGTATTAAATGTTAAAGTGAAAACACACAGCAAGTCTATTTATTCTTATATTAGGATAGCCTCTTTAAAGTCTTTTCCTGATCTCAGATTTATTTCTAGATAATTCAGAATTGTATAGTTATTTTTAAAAGCTTCTATTTTTATGTTATTTAAAAATTTTGTTTTGCTGGTGTTTTTGAATTGCAATAGAAGGTTATGCATTGATTTCTAAATCCATGATGCTCTAATTTAAAATCTTAATTTAATGTGAATCCTTCCAATTATTAGGACAGCCACCCAAAAGACATAAAACTTTTATTTCAAGTCCCAGAGTGTATAGAACACGCAGAGACCACACACACAGAGATCACGAGGCACATGGAGAGAGGGAGGGACTGATAGACCAATGCTTTTCTGAGTCCAGAACATAATCTAAACAGGTTTCTAACAGGGAGTTTTATTTGGAAAACTTGAAGCAATCAGGCAGAAATTTTAGGACATCATTCTCTGACTTAGAGGTGGTTCCTGTGATATATCTGTACAATCTGTGTGGGATTTTGGAGTTAGTGGGCCCATGCAAATAGGCTCCATCAGGGTGTGTCACAAGGAGGTGGTCACAGACAGTAGTTGTGTAGGGTTCTTATCTGAACAGACCATATTGAGGAACTGGCAATATGGGGTTGAAAATGTGTAGGGTGACTGAGTTCTGCTTATGGTATGACAATGTTAAACTTGCATTTAAATAGGACATAAAGTGCATAAAATTGTGAGAATTTGCTGCCCCTTGAGATAGACAGGTAGATAGAAAGAAAGATAGATATATAGATAGATGGATAGATATATAGATAGATAGATAGTTATCCTATTAATGGTGAATGGTGGAGATCCATTTATCTTTTGAGCATTGTGCAAGACGAGAGATTTTGGTGAAAACCTGGAGGATGGTTGCCTTAGTTACTTTTTCTCATTTCTGAGACAAAATACCCCACACCCCAAATTAAGGGAAGAAAGGTTTATTTAGTTCATAGTTTACAGAGGCTTCAGTCTAGTGGCTGTGTTCAAGGTAGGGTGGCATAGCAGAGGAGCATTGCAGAGTAGAAACAGTTCAGGGCAGCTAGCAGCGAAGCAGTGAAAAATTAGCAAGCAAGGACAGCATGGTTCTTTTTGTCCCTTATATTCTAGCCAGCCTACAGGCCCTTAGAGTGGGTAGAATTAGAATTTTATACCCTTTTGACTCAGCTTTGATAATTCATCTGTACACACCCGGGGTGAGCCTTCCCATTATCAATGCCCAGAAATGTGCCAAACCACATACTGGACCAATTTAGTAATCACAAACCCTTGATCTCAGCATCACACACTCAAACCCAGCATCATGCGCTCTAGATCGAGACACCTCTGAAAAGCCTCACCTATGACTGCATGAGGCTTTGGGAGGATATCTAGACAAAAGTCAGAACAATGGTAATAGGAAAAATAGGGGGGAATGAATGCTACTCGTTCTAGGGGGGAGGGGTTTATTGATCTGAGGCATGTGTCTCTTGGAAAAATCTCCACTGATTTTAGTAAATTGAATCAGAGTTTCCTTTAGCTATAGAAGTGTACAGGTAGAAGAGAGAAAGGTATACCCCACAACCAAGAAATAAACAGGGTGAATTTAGGAACAAAAGCAAAATATAGGGGCTGGGGATTTAGCTCAGCGGCAAAGCGCCTGCCTGGCAAGTGCAAGGTCGTGAGTTCGGTTCCCGGTACCGGAGAAAAACCAAAAAAAAGAATTAAAGAATATAGAAAAAGACACACAAAGCAGGATTAACTTGGCCTATTCCAAGGGCACAATGCTGGACTGACATTCCAAAATCAAGAAATGCAATGAACCAAT